>NC_052047.1:2057342-2122342 GCF_903992535.2 Arvicola amphibius | reverse complement strand
AGTTCGAGGCCAGCCTGGTCTACAAGAGCTAGTTCCAGGACAGGCTCTAGAAACTACAGGGAAACCATGTCTCGAAAAAAAAAAAACCAAAAAAATCCCAACAGTTTGCCATGTGCCCCAAATCAGACGTCATGAGAAGGTGGAGAGAGGGTCAGGCTAGGGGCTTCTGGCGTGAGTGCCCGCCTGGTCCTTGGTTAAGCCTACACGACATCTATTTCCCCATGATCTCTTTCATGATTAAAGATGATCAGGTAATTGCTCCAGCAAGGGAGAAGATCAGGCCATGCTCTATTCCTGATTCCTTAGCTCAGAACCCTACTGATCAGTCTCCTAAAGACATTTCCACTGACTTGAGATGGATCAGTGAATGTACTTGAATATAAGTTGTTAAGCTGGATTCTGCTTTCCATGGTTGTCTTCAGGGCTCATACGGTGTGAGGCTTGTCTGCTTCTGGGCACACTGGCAGGAACAGAGCTCTGTCTGCAGAGCTGAGATATCACCCTGGCCTCTGCTCTTCTCCGACACATTGCTATCCTGGAAAGTCTTGCTCAGAGGTCACCAGCAAGGCTACCAGTTCCCCGTGTGGGGATTGCATGGAGTCCTGAGTCAATGTGTATTGGTGACATGGGCACAGCCATGTCAAGGACCCCAGTGATTCAGTCCCAAGGGAATGGCCAGGCCTTCCCCTGGGCCCAGTATGAATGCTGAATGAGTCTACAACACTATCAACTACAGCTTCCCCTCTTGATTTCTGCATCCTGAGACCGCTCCCCCAAAGAGACCTCCCGAGGCTAGCTAAACCTGCCCCCTTGTTCAGGTGTATACGGTATATAGTACTGCTGCCTTCTCCACTCAGAGTTTCCAGGCTACAGGTGTGTCTCCACGAGCGCACATGGCCCAGGCAGTCCCAGCTTTTCTGTACATGTGTCCGTCAGTTTTCATGACTCAGACCAAATCCAGCGCCACGCGAACGACTGTAGGACATTTTCACCCAAGTCGCCCCTCTTCAGGGACTGTCTTCATTTTCTGATGCTGTAATTAGACAGCCTGACGAGAGCAACGTAGGGAAGCAAGAGTTTGTCTTAGTTCTGTGACAGCCGCCATAGCAGCGAAGTCATAGCCCATGGGCAGTAGGCACTTGAAGCAGCTGGCCATTATCACATTCACAGCTAAGAGAGAGAGAGAACAGATATATGCTCTTAGCTCACATTCTCTCTAACGCACACTCCAAAACTCAGTCCAGGCAGCATGCCTCCCTCTATTAGGTTTGGGTCTCCTGCACCAATTAATGTAAGACAGTTCCTCCCAGGCACACCCACAGGTAGATAACGCCTCACTAGATTATCTTCCCAGGTGATCCTGTATGTGTCAACTTGATAAATAAAGCCAATCATCACTGAGCTCTTCGGACAGTTCACTGAATCCCAATAAGCCAACTGGTACCTCAGGAAAGACCCTTATCCTAGGACTCAAAAGAGGTGGGTTTAAATTCTACTTCTTCTACTTATTAGCCTGGTGGCTGTGGATGGTTAAATAATTTCATCATCTGTAAAATGATGTTGATAATATTTACCTCAGTATAATCATAAAAATTATGTGTATAAAATATGTCTAAAGAATAGCTGGCATCTTATATAAACAGTGATAAGTGTTAGTTGTTAGTTTCCTTCCTTACTTGTACTTCTGACTTCTGCAGACACATTCTAGAATTTTTCCCTGTCTTCTTAGGGCCATCTGAGTACCACAGATGTGAATCACTGTAAGGACCATAGAGGCAGAATCAGTGTCAGACTTTAACAAGGATATTTGGTTTCCTACATTCTTTCTTTTCTCTTAGAGAGAAAAGCAGAAAGTGAACACGGATTGTCACAGATGTGATGTGGGATGTTCTTCTGCATATGTGTTGCTTTTATTGGTTGATGAATAAAGCTGTTTCAGCCAATGACTTAGCAGAGTAAAGCCAGGTGGGAAATTTGAACAGAGATAGAGAAAGAGAGTAGGCAGAGTCAAAGAGACGCCATGTAGCTGCTGAGGGAAAGAGACTCGGAACCTGTTGGTAATCCACAGCCTCCTGGCGATACACAGATTAATAAAAAAATAAGTTAATTTAAGATGTAAGAGCTAGCTAGAAAGACGCCTAAGCTATTGGCCAAACAATGGAATTAATACAGCTTCTGTGTGATTATCTGGTCTGGGTGACTGGGAAACAAATGAGCAACCTCTGCCTACACAGATGCAGGGGAAAACTCAGGAAAGGGTGATATCCTAAGGGCCAATGGAAGAAAAAAAACTTCGCTTATAAATGACAGTGTCTTATCACAACGTCAAAAGTTCAGACAGCTCAAAGGGCTATGAGCTGAGACACTGATGAGAGATCAAGCAAACTAGAGTGTTTATTGGACTAGTGACTCAGAGGTCATGGGTGGTTTTAGCAAGCATCCTTCAAGGGAACCCAGTAGGAGGAGTGAGTAGAAGAGGGAGGTAGACAAGACAGTATCGACCAGTGTTTTCAGATTTGACTCTTAGGGGAAGGGAAGGAGTAGACCAGTAGTTCCTGGAAGATCCTGGGTGAGAAAGTCGACTTCTAGAGATGCAGCTATTCAAGGTACCATGTGGGATGAGGAGGTTGCAGCAGAGAAGAGAAGACTCTAGAAACCAAAGACAGAGGGTAATAGGAGAGAGAGGTTCTATGAGCAAAAGGAAGAGAAAGGCAGAGGATTAGAGAGTAGAAATGAAGAAGGTAAAAATGAGTAGGTTGGGAGGAGGAAAATGACCGGAGGAGCAAGAAAGGACAGCGGAGCAGTGCAGAGGACCAGCTGAAGGGGGCGACTCTCCCATTTTACAGGGCTCTGGGTTCCTCCAGACACCACAGAGGAGAAAGCTCTGTTACTGTGAGATAGCACAGCAGTGTGATGGACACCTGTTTTTAAGGAGTGTGACCTTTGCCCTGTCCTTACCGCTATGCCTGGCAGTTGAAGGTGAGTTCACTGAGAAAGGGAGCGAGAGACGATTCAAAGTAACCTCCACTCTGCGGCAGAGAGAGGCGTTTGTAGGACAATGGTCAAATGTCAAGACTCAGTACTGATGTAGTTACTGAGTTGGAGTCCTTCTCGGGACCTGGGTTTTCTATGCAGGTCTTTCCGAATGGCTTTTACCTGTGGACATTGTCATAGTGTAGATTTAAAATACAGACTGTAAAAAATGCTTCGGAACAAGACCTACCCTGCCAACACCTTGACTGTGACCTTCCTACCCCCAAGAACCTTAACTCTGTCTCCATTCTTTGTTGCTAAAGACACCCAGTCTGTGATCTATTTTGGTCCCCCGACCTAATTAACCATTATCTCAGATTCTATGTGTCTGAAACAGTTCATCCTCTGCCCCAGTGCTCTCCAAACCAACAAAAAGCAACAAAACAACCCGAACACCTGCCTTTGGGCCAGTGTCCCCCTTAGTGGTTCAAGCTGAAAACCTGAGAGGCCTCTTGTTTCCCCTCTCTCTACCTCACTGTCTTCCTCCGGTCCTTCCTCCATCCAGCAGTTAGAGAAAGCTCAGTAAGTAACTAATCATACAGTCCCTCAACACTTTCAGTGGCTTCCCAGTGCCCCCATTAGGAGGTAACCCCCTGCAGCATCCACTGAGCTCTTCATCACCATTCCTATATTATTTTTTTTTCCAGTAGCCCTGGACTCCTCTTGAGAACTTTGGCTCTGTCTTACCCATTAGGTCTCTGTCTTCCTTGAATGTTTCACCCCTGAGCTCACACTGACAGAGATGAATTATGAATCACTTGGAGCTGTGATTGTATGTGATTGCAACATAAACCGAGTATGAAGGTGGGAGGAGCTAGATGGTTGAATGGCTGGATCTGAGGCTGGAGATGTAGCTCAATTGGTAGAGCACGCTGGGTTTAATCCTCAGCCCTGCATAAACCTGGTGTAGGGTGTATGCCTGTGTTCCTAGCAATAGACAGGCAGGTAGACAATCAGAAATTCAGAACTGTCCTTAGCTACATAGTAAGTTGGGGGGACATCCAAAAAAAGACAAAACGAAGGGTAAATCTTAGCCCTTTTCATTTAAAAGTCGCAGATACAGGTCTTTGCGTGTGCTCTGGTTTCTGGAACATGCCCACTTCACCTCTGACCATGTGGAACAGCTGGGTTTGAGTTTTTGCCACACCAGCTTCTGTTTAATTTGGAGGTCCATGGTGGATCTTACTCTAGGGTATAGGTATTGTAACATCTGTGGCAATCATGGATGTCCTATTTGTGTTAGAGAAATGTATATCCCAGAGGTGAGATAAATTGGTGCAGGAGACATGACCCAAGAAAATAAATATCATATAATACATGTTTTTAAAATGGGGTCTGCCATTTGGGTCTATGCCTCCTCATAATAATTTTCCCAGGAAACTAATTAAGCCTGGGTGTCAACTTACTAGACAATGCTAAATTTCACCAACAGCTGAGCTGGAGTCCTAGAAGGGTCATTAAGGTGAAACGAATAACTTAATCTCCCTCGTAAAATCAGCCTGGGACACTAATTCACACTTACCCAGGAAGAAAGGGGAGAGGACAGAAGGGCTTTCACTTTGTCCGAATTAACCAATCGGTAAGTGTAATGTTAAAGCAATTATATTAGAAAATCTTTCCAAGAGATTGAATTACATCAAATTAATCCCATGTTGGCTTCGCTCTCAACCCAGGCATTTCCAGGGGCCCCGTGCTGCAATTGAACTATGTCTGGGTTTCTGTAGCCCCCAAAGCCCCTCGTAAACATAGCAGGAGCTACACATGTTGGCGTGAGCTTAGTACATAATGAGCAGTAATAAGACAAGCAATAAAGTAGGAAAACTTTGAGAAAAGAAAAAACTTCAACTGTGTGATACTATACAATATCCATTCCGTCCTCCTTCCAAGTTCCTGACATAAAGCTCCAAAACTCTTTGGGGCCTCTGAAGAGCTAAGCGTCTTCTGTGTCCTAATGAGATGACTGGTGGCTGGGGTCCTTAGCATGTTTTGAAAATGATTTGGTTGCCATGGGCACCACACAAGTGATTACAGGGTTGGAACATTCAGTCCCATCTCACTGCTGTATCTCTGGGGAGGGTATAGAGGCCAAAGGTTGAGCTGATAAATCAATGGCTAATGATTTAATCATTAATGCCTGAACAATAAAGTTTCCATATACAGCCAAAAGGACTGGGCTGTTGGACCTTCTGGAGAGCTGGACACATGCAGGTTCCTGGAAAGTGTGATGTTCCGTGCCCTGTACACGCTCCTGCCTGTGGGCCTTATTATCTTTTGTTATATCCTCCATAATAAACTGTAGGACCAAAGCATTTCTTTTTTTTATATTTATTTATTTATTATGTATACAATATTCTGTCTGTGTGTGTGCCTGCAGGCCAGAAGAGGGCACCAGACCCCATTACAGATGGTTGTGAGCCACCATGCGGTTGCTGGGAATTGAACTCAAGACCTTTGGAAGAGCAGGCAATGCTCTTAACCGCTGAGCCATCTCTCCAGCCCCCAAAGCATTTCTTTGAGTTCTGTGAGCTGCTTTAGTAGATAAACCAAACACAGAAGGGGTCAACAGGACCCACCTTCGTAGCTGGTCAATCAGAAGAGCAGGTCACTCACAACCTGTACTTGAGGTCAAGACTGTCCTGTGGGATGAAGCCCTCCACTTGAGGAATCTGATGCTATCTATCTCCAGGCTGATGAGTTGAGCCAAACCCTGACTGTCTCCGTGTCCAGACCTTATGCTGCGGGTGCTTTCACCTGTCTTCCTTGCTATAATTGTTTGTTGTGCCTTAAGATAATAGACAGTCAGTGGGGGGGTGGCAGAAGAGAACCTTGGGGTTAATGGGGGTTACTTACAGCAGTGACCGTGAAACAAGCGTGTTTGACACAAGCATCAGCCTGGAGATGTGGTCTTTCCTTCTGTGAAGCTTACTCTTTTCACTTCTCTGGGTACTTATGACTAAATAATGTCATAACACATTTTTCAAAAGTGTTTCCGATCTATGTGGTTTCACCATCCATCTGACTTTGGAATCTTGTACCAAGTTCAGATGACGCCGTTTGGTTGACTAGGATGACAATGTTGCCTTGATAGTCCCCCTGGGATGGAGCCCTTCAGGCATCATCCCGCTTTCTGGGACTCCAGCCACGTGGGCAGAATGCCTTGGCCATATTTTCCTGTGTTTCTGCCTCTTGGGCCATACTATTTGGCTTCAGAAATTGCTGTAAAACCCTAGATGGAGTAACACAACTCTTGTTTGGGCCTTTTCAAAGTGGAGTTGTGTGTGTAGCTTCTGAAAAGGGAAACCTTGAGCCATTTGTGCCTTCCTCACAATTTACCTGTGGGCCTCAAGTGAGGGGCTTGTTTTGAGATGGGGTTGTGGTTCAGTTGGTAGAACGCTTGCTCGAGATGCCTGAAGCCGCAAGTTCAGTCCCAGCACCCCGTAAAACCAAGCTCAGTGACAAAGCCTTTGACCCTAGGTGCTCTGAATAAGAATCAGGAGTTCAAGGTCAGCCTCTGTTACACAGAGATTTTTGAGGTCATTCTAGGCTACATGAAATCCAACGCAGAAGAAAAAATAAAGATGAGATTTTGCACTAGGCAACCAGAAAATTCCAACTAATATTCCGAAGAAATATTTATAATTTTGTATTTCCTTAAAGGCAAGCATATTATAATAGAAGTCATGCTTTGTTGACATGATATAAAATAATATTGATATAAAAATAATATTGACTCTAGAAACTACAGGGAAACCCTGTCTCGAAAACCCACCCCCCAAAATAATAATATTGACTATTATGAAGTACCAAACATCTATTATCAAGGCACAATTTTCCAGACAACGAGGCTGGTACTAGGTTGTTTCTTCCTCCAGCTGAAGGGACTGGCCCGCCTGCTGCTGGCATCACCTGCAGTAGATATGTTTTGACCATCACACTAATTGTAGTGTGTGTGTGTGTGTGTGTGTGTGTGTGTGTTGTGAGTGTGTGTGTATATGAGTGTGAGTATGAGTATGTGTGTGTGAGTATGTGAGTGTGTGTGTATGTGTGTGAGAGTGTGTGTGTGTGTGTGAGCATGAGAGTGTGTGTGTGAATGTGTGAGTGTGTGTGAGTGTGTACTCATTCTGGTGGCATCAGGAGCCCTGGACCCCCTGGAACTGGAGTTGGTTGTGAGCCCCTGACCTGGCTCTGGGAATGAATGAAGTCAGTCCTCTGCAGCAGCGCTGCTTGCTGTTAAACTGCTGCGCCGTCTCTGCAGCCCGAGTTCTCTGTTCCTGTGCTCAAATGACAGATGTGAGCAAGGCAAGCCTCTGCTGTCCCAACTTCTGATTTCCTTCTACCTTTCTGCTTACAGCTGAAACTTTAACCACGGCCGTCCTAGAACTGTGGGCCCTCTCGGTTTCCGGTCACACTTCCGGTCTCTTAGTTCGTGCTCTTAACTCTTGGCTATATAGGATTTTTTCAAATTTTAATTTTTAAAGATTTATCATTTTCAAAGGGATGGTATCTTGTTATCTTCACAAGAAGACAATGAAACTCTTATTGCGCTTTCTTGTGGAGACCGCTGGAGGAAGGGCGACCCTGGAGAGGGCAGCATTAGGCTGCTTGCTTTGGATAATTGGGCCTTTTCTCAGACATTTCTCCTGCCTAATCCTGTCTCTCACCAGCGACCCTTCCTCTTTTGATTAAGTGTTTAATTTCCTTGGAAGATTTTCTCAGATTCACCTATTACTGAGAGGATTCTCATTTTACCCTAACCCTTTAATGACTAAATCTTACATACCTACTGTTTCAAAAAGAGGTATTTCTGTTCATCTAAGTAACCTGCTCAAGGATTTGATCTTTCTTTCTAAAATGAGAATTAATTTAGAAATATCTTTTGCTAAAGAATTATCTCACAAAAATCGAGTAAAATCAAACAATTACAAAGAAGAATCTCAGCTCTTAGCATCTATACTGATTTAGTTCAAAGCACAGATTGCTAAAAACCAGGTAAATCTCCCAAACCGATTTTGGACATTTTTTTTAAACTTTCCTCTTTGAAAAATATGTGTGCTATACTTTCAGTTCTTACGGCCCTTTGAAACATTCCAGCTGGGAAGAGGAAGAAGAGGAAAGAAAAAACAAGTACCAAATTTTGGAAAGTATTGTGTGTGTATAACACAGCAACAAGAAAAAAAAAAACCTAGAAAAGATGTCAGGATAACAAGGTCAAGGGAAGTCTTGTGGCCATAGGGCCAAAAGGTAGATCAGAGGTCAAAAGTGTGCAGTGTTCTCACAGAGGGCTGAGTTCAGTCCCCCGCACACATACCACGCAGCTCAAAACTGCCTATACCTCCAGATCCAGGGGATCTGAAACCTTCCTCTGCCTCGCCATGTTTAGTTCAATAAAACAAATCTGGTCCTTAATATCCAAATACACAGGAATTTTATTGGTTTGTTTATTTTTGTAGGCTTCCGCTTGTCTCAGCTCTGACTGTAAACTTCCACTGGCTCCCAAATCTGAGGATGGCTGTCTATACAGTTAAGAATTTGACTTGCCAAAGGAAAACTCTGGCGTTCTTCCTTGACTTCTGGGAGGGGGTGTAGTCTGTCATACTTGTCAGAAGGGACATGTCTCAGAGGGGAGGGGATTGACTACACCAGAAAACCCGGCCATGTGAGTCAGACTCACATGTAAAGACTTAGGGACCTGCTGGAGCAGGAGGCGGGCTTCAGTAGCATGGTCAGCAGTATATCAGTTAGTCATGAAGTGTAAAGAAGCCCCTGGGAGAACGCTGGGCGCAGAAGCCCAGATAAACATCTGTAGTGATATTTCAATTGTATTTTAATAAATAAAGCTTGTCTGAAGATCAGAGGGTAAAACAGCCCCTCTGGTCAGCCTTACAGACCAGGCATTGGTGACACACACCTTTAATCCCAGTAGCCACACTAGTTTCCATAGAAACTGGGCAGTAGTGGCGCAGGCCTTTAATCCCAGCCCTAGAGAGTAATATAAAATGGGAGGAGACAGCTCTCAGTCACAGTCTCATTCTGAGATTCCTGGAGGCAGGATCGCCATTTCGAAATGAGGTAGAGGGAATAGCCAGTGGCTGGCTGCTTTGCTTTTCTGACCTTCAGGCTGAACCCCAATATTTGTCTCTGGGTTTTTGCTAATCATGCTATAAACATCCCTGGTTGTCCATATTCCATACATGTTGTCACGGGCTGACGCTGGGAAGGTGTTATGTCCTGACTCCAAGGAGAGGGACCATCATAAGATGGCAACTGAAACCCTCACATTCCGCCTCGGGCATCTCTTCCCCAGACTGATGTTTCTTCTTGCGGTAGTTCACCTTACCTTAAGCCTGACGGAGTTCTGTGAGTTCTGAGTTTCTATAACGAATTATAGCACCTGAGAGTGGTTTGAGGAAACTGAAGTTAAAGCTGGTGAAAAGCATCTCAGGGAAAATCCACTGGCCCCACTGCCAGCCATATTTGGAAGATAAAGGAGAGGGTAAAACTAACAAAATCATTGATAACTGGTCGAATGTTATTGTTCCATGAGAAAGATGATTTGGAAGAAAGTTAATAAGCTAATTTTAAAAATTCTACTTTATGGGTATAGAATTTGTATTAAATAAAAATGTATACATGTTGAAATTAGATTAATGTCTTTTGGTAAATATATAAACTGGATACTTGCCATCTCCATTGAGATAAAATACTTGGGGGGTTCCCCAGAAAGTTCTCTGTGTCCCTTCTTTTGCTTATCATACCCCTAGATCCATTAATTAGATGTTGATTATCTTGAAGATCAATTTTTATCTATTCTTGAACTTTATAAAAACAGCATAATACATGTAGTCTTTCGTATCACGTCTCTAAACAAAACAAAAGGAAACAAAACAAAAACCCCTTTTATGGGAGCGTGTATGTTGCTGTATTGTGCAGAGGCCAAAAAACGATCTTGGCTTTCAGACCCTGCCTTCCTCTTTATTTGAGGCAGCATCTTGTTTGATGCTGTGTGCACCAGGTTAGCTGGCCAGCAAGCTCCTGGGAATTCTGTCTCTGCCTGCCTCCTGTCCCACCATAGCAGCTCCATGAGGTTCTGGGGATTGGAACTCAGGTCCTCATGCTTGCACAGAAAGCTCTTTAACCCAAGTCACCCCCCCCCCCAGCTCACATCTGGTGTCTTATTCAGTGTGATGTCTGAGATTCTTCCATGCTGCTACCTGTATGTTCTCTCAACACACAAAGCCTACTGCTGTATTGACTATGACCATTTAGTTATGCCTTTGCCTGTTGATGGACACTTGAGAGATTTGCCGTTGTAATGAAACTGCCACAAACATCCAAGCATTCTTTCATAGACAGATATCCTTGTATACCTTCTTGTGGGGAACACCCAGGAAGCAGAATGGCTGGCTCGTCGGTTCAGCATGTTTTAACATTTTAAGAAATTGTCAAATGTTTTTTTTTTTTCAAAGTGACTGCCACATTTATATGCCCACCAGCAATGCTAAATGACTCTGCTACACCTTTGCCCACTGGCATTCCTGCCCGTCTTAGTCAGGGTTGCTATTGCCATGATGAAACACCATGCCCAAAGCAACTTGGGGAGGAGAGGGTTTATTTGGCTTATACTTCCACAGCACTGTGCATCACTGAAGGAAGTCAGGGCAGGAACTCAGACAGGGCAGGAACCTGGAGGCAGGAGCTGATGCAGAGGCCCTGGAGGGGTGCTACTTGCTGGCCTGCTCCACATAGCTTGCTCAGGCTTCTCTCTTATAAAATGCAGAACCACCTGTTCAGGGACAACACCACCCACAATGGGCTGGGTCCTACCCCATCAATCATTAATTAAGAAAATGCCCTACAGGCTTGCCTACAATCCGACGTTATGGAGGCATTTCTTAATTGAGGTTCTCTCTTCTAGGGTGACTCCAGTTTGTGTCAAGGTGACATAGGCAGCACATAGCTTTAGAGAAGTCGAGCTTGCATGCAATAAAAATCCACCATTCTAATGTGCAGTGTAGCAACTTTTACAACATATAGTCATGTGACCCTCACTGCAGACTAGATCTAGCATATTGCTGTCCCTCCAGAGACTTCAGTGTGCTCCTTTGCAACCAGTCTGTGCTCTGCTCTGTGCCTGAGGAGCTACGGCCTGCCTTGCCTTCCATCCCTGCAAACCCACCTACCTTTCCAGGGTATTCTGTGTAGATGCAGGTCTTTCGTCTCTGGCCTCTCTCATTTGCCACAAGGTTTTGAGTTTCTCGCACCATTTAATCTGCATGTCCACAGCCGGGGGAGATGTAAACTTTTACCTAACATGTTAGCCTACCACAGCTCCACCAGTTGTTGGTTGCAGGATCCTTGTTCTGGGAGGAAGCACCACCTCTTTAGCAGATAGTACGTCTTCATGTTTACACAGATTTCCCAAGTCCCATGGTGTGTACTGACAGGTGCTGCACACACTCTGGGTTAAACTGAGGGACCCCAAGCCTAGAAAGTCTAGTTGAGTAACAGTGGGCAGCAACAAAGCCTACTTAGTCACTGGCTTGGAATAAGATCCTGTCCTTATCCAAACAGTCAGCAAACAGTCACTGAGAAGGTATCTGCCTTCCAGAGCCATTGGCGACAAGGTGTTTATAACTTCCTTTCCCTTTCTTTTCTTCCTTTGCTAATATTTTACTTAAGTAAAACATTGCATATATAGGTGTCTTGATCAGAGTTCTACTGCTGTGAAGACATACCATAACCATGACAACTTGTTTCTTTCCTTGCCTTGTAGAAAGCCAAGAGTAAATGTTCTTGCCTTGCCCCTGGTCTGAGGGAGAAACATGTTTAGCCTTAAAGTATTGTAAGCACCAGTGGAACAAAATTGTCCATCAAGAATTTTTAGAAACCTAGCAAATGAGACAATACACCTCAGATGATAAAATCTGTCTTTCCAATTGGCTTAAGTAAACCCCAGGAACAATACTGAATCCAAATATTTTTTTTTTCAAGTTGGGAAACATCAGAGACTGGAATAAAGATGCATGTGCATAGGGCATATTTTATTTATCATGTAAATGTCTGTGTATGACGGAATGGTAAAGCAATAATGATTACTTTGAATGATATCAGAAAGACTGATTACTTTGAATGATATCAGAAAGAAGATTCCATCAGTGAGCTGTGCTGAAGAGGGCATGAAAGGCTGAACAGGCTATGACAACGTCCAGGCAGCACCCAGTGGCATTCCATCTGTATGAAGGACCGACTCTCAAAGTAAGAAGAGCCAGTGCTGCTTTCCTGTGCGGGCAGGGAGACCGAGGATCCCTGGACTGGCATTATCTATACAGAAAATGCTGTGGGAAGAACTAAGACAGGATGTAGACATGCATTAGGGGAGGGCAAATCCCTTTAGTGGGAAGCTAGAAGTTGAAATACTACATTAGTCAAGCGGACCAGCTGCCTTCCTCATCAAATATTCATGCTAAAATTCCTGTCAATCAGCAGGAACACCCATGGCCTGCTCAGACATACAAAAGAAGCTGTGTGGGTCACTTGGCGGATTGTAAGGCAGTTTTTGCTGTGTACAGGATGCTAATGAGGCCAGTGTTGACGCTCACGCTACCCCTTTCTCGGCTCATCTTTGGACAGAGCCGGCACCTTGAAGGATGGTGGGTGGCTGTGGTGCTCAAAAATGAATGTCCATGAAAATTAGCTGTGGGTTTTGTCAAAACTTACATTTGGGACCTAGAGAGCCCTCTTAGTGGGTAAGGGCCCTTGCTACCCCAGCACAGGATCAGGGAGTGCAGTTCCCAGTACCCACGCCAGGGGGCTCACAACTGCCTGCAATTCCAGCTCCAGGGCATCTGACACCATCTGACTTCACAGGTGCCCACATACACGTCACACACACACACACACACACACAGGAGAGAGAGGGAGAGAGAGAGAGAGAAGAGAGAGAAACACATAAAAGTAATATACCTTTTGTTTTGAGACAGGGTCTCTCTATAGCCCCAGCTGGCCTGAAGGAATTAACTGTGTAGACCAACTGGCCTGAAATTCACAGAGATCCTTCTGCATCTGCCTTCCTGGGATATAATGCATGTTTCACCATGCACCCTGCCTGGCCACATCTTTTTTTTTTAAATGTAGATTTCTGAGTTTCTCTTGCCACCCAACTCTCAACCCCAAATCAGGAGGTCATGGTGAGACTGCAGGGAGTGGACAGGAGCTGACTTTTGACACATTGCTTGCAGCCCGGTCCCTGAGACCCTGAAGTGATGAAGAGCCCAGACTTCTGTGACAGGCACCTTTGTTGCCAACCTTGGAAGTAAAACCTAACCTTAAAATTTCCAGCTGAGTGAATGATGGACACTGACCATGACATTCTCAGAGGTTTGGAGGGAGACTTGGATCTGTATAGGAAGTCCCGAGGAACTGGGCACCGCGGTCACCTTGAGTTATAGTGGAAATAAATTACCTAACACATTGTGACTCTTTCTTTCTTTCTTTGAGACAAAATCTATTGTGTCTCAGGCGGCCCCCAACCTGCTATACAGCTGAGAATGACCTTGAGTTTCTGCTCCTCCTTCACCCCTCAAATGCTGGGGTAACGGGAATGTGCATACACCAATTTACGTGGTGCTGGGGATGGAGCCCAGAGATTTTTTTTTTTTTTAAAAAGAAATGCCAAAACCTAATGACTTCTCAGACATCATCAGGGACCTTAAAACTCTGATCTTCTCCTCCCCAGTTGCCGAGAGTCTAGCAAACAGTCAGGTTGCTGAAAGGTTTTGGCTTGGCAAAGGCTGACACAGGCACACATTTCCCATGGAGACGCCTGTGAGGATGAGGTGTAGTAGCCTAGCCGCCAGGCCTCCTTTACAAGACTCTGACCTCAGGGGTTGGTGTGACCTGCCTTTCTGCCGTGTGCCTCTGTGGTAGAGCCTGCGGGGAAGCTGGCAGGTCAGGAAGCAGGACTGTGTGGAAGTGACCCAGTTTCCGGTCCTGGTCCCCATCTGGTGAGCCGAGAGGTTCTGCATATGTCAGGCCATTCCTGCCAATCTCAGTGTCCTTATCTCTGATATAAGGCTAACCAAATATTTGCATATGGGCACCGCGGCTCAGCACTTTGCACACAGACTCCTTTCGGGTTCCCACAGGAGTGGGGATTCCACAAAACAAGAATTTTAACCTGGACTGTGAGCAAAGAGAGGTTGATATGTTTAAAGGACTCCTGCTTCCAGACCGTGAAGGGTAAGTTGAAAGGCAATCCTGTCACAGTAAGAGACCAAGCGAGACTCCTCACAGGTGGTTCAAGTTGTTTGGGGTCCTGTGTAGCATTCCTTCTCCCCAGAGACCGGGCAGGATCCCTCATGACAGGCTCTTATGACTTGGTGAGTTGTAGAATGTCTTATGGCCACCCTCACTAAGAAAGCCTGAGAAAAACTAAAATAATATTTCTAGACTTTACGATTGACTTTGGGAAAAGGGGTGGGGTGGGGCTCTGGCTTCTATGTCCTGTCCCAGCAGATGGGGCTGGGTGGGGGGCAGAGGAAGAAGGGCAGGATTTAGGATGGAGATTGTCCTCAGGAGTTCTTCCAATGTCCGTCAGTCCAGAGTATAGATGGCCTCCACCTTAAGATGGTTTGGCATTTTTTTTTTTTTTTTGACTTTACAACAATGTAAAAGCAACATGCATTCAACAGAAACCACACTTTGAATTCTAGTTGATCTGGTCCCAGTCTAGCAATATGTAGATTAATGCTCTCTTGTGATGCTGGATGTAGTCTAAGTGTTCTGAGTGTGCTGAAGGCAGACTAAGCTAAGCTGCAATGTTCAGAATATTAGGTATATTCAATGAGTTTTAGTATGATGTTTTCTATTTCTAATATATTTATCAAAACATGAAATCATCGAAATTTGAGACACATCTAGAGTTAGCATGCACAATGCTATTCTTTAGGGAATTATTTTGAGACAGGATCTCCCTAAGCCTAGGATGGCCTCATACTCAAAATTCTTCTGCCTCAGACTTCTGAATGCTATGCTTAAAGGTGTGCACCATCACACTCAGTATATTTTATCAGCTACAACGGTAATGGTTTCGATAAAACGGCACCCCAGAGGGCAGAGGGACACCGATAGACATGCTATGCAGAGAAAATGGGTACAGTTTATTTAGTGGGTTATGGAAGGGAAGGGGAGAGGGAGGAGAGAGGGAGAGGGGCAGAGGGGGAGAGAGAAAAAGGGAGGGGGGAAGGGGGAGAGGGGAAGGGAGAAAGAGAGAGAGCAGAAGTTATATCTTCAGGAGAGAGATGGAAAGAGAGTGTGCAGGCTGGAGGAGGCGGGATATCCACTTCCCTCAGCAGAAGGGGCAGGGTTGGGAGAGGGTGGAGTTTGTCTCTTAAAGGGACAGGGTACCCAGGTGACAGACCAGACCAGCAGATCATAACAACAACAATGTTCAGGTTTTTTAGGTATGAAATATCCGCATAAGTCATTCGGTATTGTGCCTACAATGACTAGTCAATGCTTCTTCCTTCCCCTCAAAAGTCAGCAGGAATGGGGGCTTTGCGTCACCAGAAGGGCAGATTGTAGCCAGGGCAGATGGTTGTGCAGTTTACTGTCACGTCCAACATAGCCTTCCCAATCTTGAGAGGCATTTCTGAATCCCCCAAAAAGCCTTTAAAAAACAAAGATTCTTACCATTCAGTTTTTGCAGCCCTGCCCCCCAACAGTTTCTGACATCACAGAAGAGGGGGCAGATGGGACTCTTTAGGATCTCGCTGTGGAAGCCGGAAGAGCACGAGACCCGACCACTCCCCGAGGGGCACTGACAGTTCGCTATGGCTGAGGGAGGGCGTCAGTGTTCCCTACGGTACAGCCGTACAGCCGCTGGTAACTGACCACGAGTAAACCATGTCCCACTCATGCGCCTGCAAGCAGCATATTTAAACTCCGTGGGTCATACGCACAAGAAAGGAAGGAAGGACCTGGGGGAAAGAGGGGTTTCTGTGGGGGAAGAAGGGATGAAACCCGGCAATGGGGGCGAAAGGACTGAAATTTGTCAAAGAGAAATTCAGTTAAAGTAATAACAGCAACAAACCCAGACTCCAGGGTCACACTCGTCCATGTGCTCGAGGCAAAAGTCCACCCTGCTCATTCTCCCTGTCACCAACAGACACTGAACTCTGTCCCTCCTTTCCGTGGAAGGCTTAGGGAGCCTGCAGAGACTGGAGGACCGGCTGCTCTCGGTAAACTCCACCATTCCTTGTTAGGGCTTGTGGACTCTGCTCTTTTACATTTTGTACATAGTGCTATGTGAATATGACCTCAAATGCCTTTCTCACAAGAGTGTTGCCCTAACCTCCGCTACAGGGATTCCTAGATCACACTTCCAGGGTCCTATTCCCACACTCTGTGCCACCCCAGGCCACTCCAGGCAACACATTCTCCCTGCTGCCCCATCGCTGGCCTAGGGTTCATTTTGCCTCCTTCCTTCCTCCTCCCTCCCCCTCCCTTCCTCCCTCCTTCCCTCCTCTCTCTCTCCCTCCTTACCTTCTCCCTCCCTCCTTCCTTTCCTCCCTCCCTCCCTCCCTTCCTTCCTCCTCCCTCCCTTCCTTACACAGGGTCTCACATACCCCAGGCTGACCTCAGATTCACCACATAGCAGAGCATGACCTTGGATTTCTGACCCTCCTTCCTCCACCTCCCGAGTGCTAGGATCACAGGTGTGCACATCATGTCTGGTTTATGCACCAGCGAGTGTCAGATCAGGGGTTCAAGGATGCTAGGTGAGCACCCGTGAGCTTCTTCTCAACTTCCCTGTTTCCCCGCCTTCTGCCTAATGGGACCCACTGTGTTTATTTCCAGCCAGACCCAGACTCAGAGTGTGAGGTAGTTTATCCGATGGTGAAATACCTCAAACAGGTGCAAATTATGGTCCTTTCCTGGAATAGCTGCCCTCAGGCCTTATGGACGTCCTCAAATGTTTGTAAGGAAATTCTGTAGAGCTAGCAAACTTCATCAAATTATCCCTCTCTGGCATTCCCAAAGAACTTCCTGAGGCATGTAAGTATAGCACCAAGCACAGCCTTGCTTGCACTAAGGAGTTTGGGGGTAAGTAGAAGGAAGACAGAGGAACAGCAAAATGAAAGCAATGGAACATGTTATACATACGCTTATATATGACTTTAACTATGTTCAACACCTATAGCACATCTACATAGAAGGAATAATGTCTTTGTGTCATAACAGCTCACACAGCAGCCCCGTGAGGAAGAGGTTGTTATTCTTGTCATACAGATAATGATTCTGAACCAGGTGTGGTGGCCCACACCTTTAATCCCAGAACTCAGAGGCAGAGGCAGGAGCATCTGAGTTCAAGGTCAGCCTGGTCTACAAGAAAGTTCCAGGACAGCCAGGGATGCGCAGAGAAACCCTGTCTTGAAAAACCAAAAGAAAACAAAAAGATTCCAAGATTTAGAGAACCTCAATATTTTGTCCCAGATCAAGACACCAGATTTAAGAGCAGAATTAAATCTCTTTAGACGGGCTCCAAAATCCCTGTTCCTTCCACAATGTCTGGTTCTGCCTATGACCTTGCATGACCTTCCCAGATTGTCTCCTCTATCTACAGACTCCCACGCCTTGAATACCCAAACCGAATTTTAGGGACTGTGTTCTTCCTACTTGGTTTGGAATCGCTCTTACCGTGCGGGGGTGGAGCTGAATAGGTAGAGCGTTCATGGACCACGCCCAAAGCTCTGGCTTCAACATCAGCACCACAGAAAACAGGTGTGGAGCTCTTAAGTCTCAACTTCCAGCACTCTGGGGAGTAGAAGCAGTTTCAGGGTGTCCTTGGATTTACAGGCAGATGAAGGCCAGCCTAGAAACCTTAAGTCCTGTAACTCCAAAAGAAAAAATAATCACTTTCCTTCTGGCGCTACAAAAACCCCGGGGCAGATGTCTGCTTTTGATACACACACAGGTGACTTACACTTTTTGAGACAAAGCCTAAACATTTGCCTGACTTGCCTGACTTGTCGGCGTGTGTGACTTGGCACCCAGAGAGACCATGGTGGAAGAAATGCCCCCTATGCTGCGGAGGCCCAGGTTCATGCCTGCCTGTGGCTACTCACTAGCTCCAAGCAGCCTGAGGAGCTAGGAGCTCTAAACCTCTTCAGTTGGTTGCAAAAGCCTTTTATGGATCTAGTGTTTAAAGCTTCTATTTGTTCTAGCTATATATATTAAGGTTTTTGATGGTCGTGTCCATTGCTACTCTTCAGTGGCTGACGATTGGGAAAACCTGCTTTGTGGAGTGCGAACTGTGGAGGCTGAGCAGTGGCAGGGCGCATGCTCACGCCTGCGCTCACCGTTCAATTCCCACCTCTCCCCTCCCTGAAAATAAGCCCTGGCCCCGGTTTTTGCTTTCCAAGCTTGGCCATTGATAGCCGAATGAAAAAATCATAGAAGAGAGGGGAGATTTTCCATGAGAGCGAAGGAGGGTGAATCAAACAGAAACATTAGACTGGCTTTTGCTTTTAGCAGATAATCCTCAATAATCCATGGAGAGCAAGAAAAAAAAATGCCTCCGTTATTAAATGTCCTAAGGGCCTTGCTTTTAATCCCCTTCTCTTTCAAAAAGAAAAAGAGTTGCCTGTTTCATACACACGAAGCACTTTTTACTCTCCCCGGCTCCCTCTATTGCTACCCCTCCCTAACGCGAGATTCATTTATTTAAAGACTTATTTAGTGTCGACCAACAGTCCCCCCCCTCTCTCTCTGTCTCTGTCTCCCTCCCTCCCTCCCTCCCTCCCTCCCTCCCTCTCTCTCTCTCTCTCTCTCTCTCTCTCTCTCTCTCAAAATATGGCCCCTTCCTGTTCTCCTGTTCTTTTAACAAGAATGAATGCCACCCCTGTTATGGTTTAAATAAAATGCTGCGGATCCCCCGAGTGGCTGCAGCCAGCGCCATGAGACAGACAGTCCCAGGAAGAGATGGTGCAGTTCCTCGAGTGGCTGCAGTGGGCCATGAGGGGCAGCGAGTCCCAAAAGGAGAGACAGACAGATGGGCACTCCATGAGACCACACTGCAGGTCTTTGAAGGCAGCTGTTCCTCGGCAGGGCGAGAGACAGAGACATGGACAGGCACGCCATGCAGAGAGAGGCTGGATATTTATTTAGTGTGTTATGGAAGGGAAAAGGGAAGAAGGGGAGAAGAGCAGAAAGAGACATGGGGGGGGAGAGGGGGAGAGGGGGAGAGAGAGGGGGAGAGAGGGAGAGGGAGAGAGAGAGAGAGAGAGAGAGAGAGAGAGAGAGAGAGAGAGAGAGAGAGAGAGAGAGAAACAGAAGAGGGGAAGGGGAGAAGGGAGAGACAGAAGCTGCCTCTTCAATAGGGAGATGGGAAAGGAAGGGACTCAGGCTGGAAGCTGGAGATCAGCTTGCCTCAGCTGATGGGGGAGTGGGCGTGGCTTGTCTCTTAAAGGGACAGAGCAGACCATTACAAACCCTGCTCCCATCTACCTCTCCCTTCAATTATTTTGTGTGTAAAGAAACCCCTTGCTTCTGTTTAAGCACCCAAACCTAGGCTTTGTTCCTAGCCAGCTCTAAAGCTCACACCTCCAGAAATCCCGTCTTCTAAAGTGTGGCTGACCAAGGTGGAGCTTCTACTGGAGAAGTCTCTTCTAAAATCCTCAGGACTCTGGCTCAGCCCAGGAAGTACACCGCCAGAGGTATGGATCCCAGGATGTCAAGGTCCCCTTCTTTCAAGCTCCTTGCATGAATGTGGCTCAGCAGCTTTTCAGAGAAGTGACCAAAGTCCAAATAACACCAAGAGGTGACGAAAGCAAGACCAGTAGGGACAGGAGCTGAAAGGGAGGTCAGAATAATTTGGTGATCTTAACAAATAAGTCAGTTTCCACACCAGCGTGTTTCCCTGTGTGTTCCTAACCCTGACCAGTTTCCTGTGTGCGCTCAGCCAGCTCTAGTTCAGAACCTTTGGGCCCCTTCAATGAGCACAGGTCACTGAGACTGGGCTTCTGAGCCGCCCATTTTATACTTTCTCTATTACATTGGAAAGCTGTGGTTCCCATTTTCATAGTTGTAACACAGCAGAGTCCAAAGCCAAGTCATTTTAGTGACTCATGGAGCTGCGGAAGATGATGGAGCCTGGCTCGTGGAGCTGCGGATGATGATGGAACTGGCTCGTGGAGCTGCAGAGGGAAGCAAAGACACTGTCAAGACATTTGTGCAAAGAATCTGTGTCTGATCGAATGGAGCTGAGGATTCAGCTGTGATTAAGAGACCAAGTAGCTGGGCGGTGGGGGTGCACACCTTTAATCCCATCACTCAGGAAGCAGAGGCAGGTGGATCTCTGAGTTTGAAGCCAGTCTAGTCTACAGAGTGACTTCTAGGACAGCCAGGACTACACGGAGAAACCCTGACTCAAAAAACAGCAGCAGCAACAACAAAAAATTTGAAAGACCAAATGAAATCTTCTGGAAAATATTTCCTAACAGCAACAGAAGCTGTGTTCCAGAGGTGGTCAAGGTGGTTCCTTGTGCTGGCAGCCAAACTTGGTAGTGTAAGAGTCACCCAGGTGAAAGGCATGAAGGGGTCATGGAGAGCAGCTGAGATTTGACTCTGTGTAACAGGACTGGGACCACTAAAGAGAACCCAGGAGCCACTGACAAAAGTGTAGCTCGGTTGTAGCGAAGACCCCAGCATTTTGGAGGTGCCAATACCGTGAGACAATCACAAGGGCAGCAGCAATGGTGGCGTGAAGCCAGTGGAGCCTAGAAGACAGCTGTGTGTGCTGTGGAGGGCGGAGCCAGAGACGTGACCCAAGGCCTTTGGAGAGCCCAGAAGCTTGCGAGTGGATCCCAGATGTTGGCTATTAGATTGTTTACACTGTCGGAGTTTGGTTTTGCTTTGTTTAGATTGTGGCTGCACCCTGATTCTTTCTTCTTAAAATAATAAACTGTTTATTTAGTTTATTCTTGATTTTACAGGATCCCACAGTTGACTTTTGTGCTTTCAAAGAGATTTTGGAATTTTACAGAAGCTTTGGATTTTAAAAGAGATTGGATATTTTAAAGAGCCTGAAGTTTAAGTGTTTAAAAGTCAGCAGGACTTTTAAATTTTGGAACGGTTTTATTATACGCTTATGTGTGATCTTGGGGATGGACAGAAAAGGAAAGGTTATGGCTTAACCGTGATGTGTTTGTGTGTCAAGTTAATGAGGGGTCTAAGGCAGGAAGGAAGGAAAGGAAAGTGCTACTCTGCTTTCTGGAAGTCAAAACAGGAAGTAAGATGGTGTGGGAGAGTCAGCTCATCTCATGGCAGCCAAGATATAGCAGAGGGGACGGAGAAGAAATATCTTCCTAGGGTTCACCCCTCCATCAGGTAGTCTACTTCCTCTTGCTAGGCCCCGCCTCCAGACATTTCCACAACCTCTTAAAAGGGCACACTAGCTGAGGACCAAGTATTCTTGAAGCTCTGGTGCCCGTGTGTGTGTGTGTGTGTGTGTGTGTGGTGGGGTAGGGGGTGTTGCTGTGTGAGACTTTCCCTAGGGAGATGAAAACTGTCTACTCACTCTGGATAGGAATCCAACAACCATCAGGATAACAACTCTGGGAAAGTCTGAAGTGGTGAACCAGTGAGTTTATCGGGGTCACTCACAGGAGTGTGGGTGAAGGGTTAATGGCAGGGACATAGATGGCTTCAAAGGCAGCTGTATTGTCACAGAGCCCACCCCAGCATGGGAGACTGCTCATCAATGCTATGACACTGGAGCTCTCTCCACGACCTTCAAAGCAGCACTAAGAGACTGAGAGTCTCTACCTGTCTGCAGGTCAGTGCTTCTGTGACCATGAGGAGGTTTTGTATAAACACATTATTCTGACTCTCCGAGACTCGGGAGTGTCATGAGTCCCCCTTGTTCTCGGGGAGGAGCGTTCCAATTAGGAGTATGTCATGTTAAAGCCATGACAGCTCTACTGTGTTTATTATGCCACAGTCCCACAGGGTGGAGACCTGTTTGGAAGAATATGTAAGCTGAAGCAGAGGGTGTTTGTCTAAAATCACAAATGCATAGATTTGAACCAAAATATTTGCTGGTCAGATGCAAGAACCTCTGCCTCGCATCAATCTTTTCTCTTGAGTGAGCTCACACAAGAATTATCAGTCTTAGCACTTAGTGTCCAGCACTTCTGAGCTTTGAGAGCGGCAAGGAGCACTTCCCAGGAGTCTGCTCACTGCCCCTTCTGTCCTGGATGCAATGGTTCTCCTCTGCCCCAGTGCAAAGCCGGCGAGCATAACCAGGACATGAAAAGAAGGACGGTCTACAATGCCATCAAGACAACCACAGCGGTACTCTCCTCAAAAGTCAAAGCAAGCGGGTTTTAGTGGGGATTCTGCGCCCCCCACACCTACTTATATAGGAAAGCAGGTGTGGGGAACAGGCACATGTCTGAGCATGCTCAGTGCAAGATCACAACACAGGTATTCAAAAAAGAAGGCAGACATGTTCCTTGCAAATTTCTCCAAAGAGTTTCAACGGAAACAAACGAACAGCTTTGGATCCATGTTAATCGTAGTTGTAATTAACAAGGTCCACGATAGCCCAGAATAAAAGATTTTTATTCGGGGAAAAACTCACAATAAGGTAGAACTGCAGTCCTCTGTGGATGCTGGAAGATGCAACAGAATCTGACCACCACCCACAAGAGCAAGCATGCTTCCTGTCTGTTCTTATTAGTCCACACTAGTACCGCAGACCACGCCCTAATGCGCCGGTACCAAAAGGCTATTGGCTGAATGAATTTCCACAACAGTTAATAATCTTTGTTTTTAAATTATTTGTCTCGTGCAGTGTTTTTCTCTCTCCTTCTCCCTCTCCCTCTCTATGTGTGTGTGTGTATGTGTGTGTGTGTGTATGTGTGTGTGTGTGTGTGTGTCCTAGAAATCTAACTCAAGTCTTCCAGCTTAGTGGCCTGCACTTCTACCAGCTGAGCCATCTGCCAGCACGTGTTAATAATCTTCTAAAGAGGACGCAGTTTTCTCCCTTGTAAGTATAGAAGTTTATCCCTGAAAGTTGCTGCCTGGCTTAGCCACTAGCACTATGAACGACACGCTGTCAGAAACATTGTGCCTGATATTGGAAAACAGAGGAACAGGAGGGTCACCCTCGCCTCTCCCTGGCCTCCCTGTCGAAGCACACCATAAAGGGATGCTCGCCTGCCTCTGAAAGCCATAAGACCTGGCAGTGGTCCCTGCTCCCCCCACTTGAAGGCAAGGAAGACTGTACAGGGATGCAGAGAGAGTTAAAAAAAATCTTGCCTGGTTCCCCCCCCCCCCCCCCCCCCCCCCCCCCCCCCCCCGTTTATTGCCGTGAGCTCACATTCTCCGTGTTCGGTTTCACTATCACTGCCCACCTCTTTCGCAAACAATCGTGAAAGTGCACAAGTTTCTTCGTTTCTTTTGGCTGGCCCCCTCCCCGCACTGTGGCGCTGGGGTTGAATTCAGGGTTTCACACCCACCAGGCCTCTGTTCTTCCAGTCTTCCTGTCCCAAGAGTCTCATGCTGTGAGGAGCTTCCCTTGGTAAATTGCTTGGTTTTCCCTCGCTAGTCTGCCTTTTGCTATATAAACACCCCAGCTCTGAACCCAGGAGATTTTCATTCTGTCACACCTGCAACAAACTATCTTTTCTCTTTGAAATAGATTCTTTCGCCGCTCTCAGTGACTTGGTCTTTTCAATTCGCTTATTTTTCTTGGTTTCAGTCGTCTATTAAGTGTGGCTGGGCATTGTCTGTCCAGTCCCAGGTAGGAGAAATAGGACAGCAAGCTACATGTGTAATAGAGCATGTTCTTAGCAGCCATGCTTTTAAAGGTGAAATTAAAGTTGATAGTACATTAATCTTGAGCAACACCTTGACATACTGTTGTTTGGGTTTGTTGTTGTTTTGGGCTACCTTTCTTTGTTCATTTGAGACTGGGTTGCACATAGCCCAGGCTGGCCCCAAACCTGCAGCCATGGAGCTCAGGATTACTTTGAATTTCTGATCTAGAGGTGTCTGTGTGTGTGTGTGTGTGTGTGTGTGTGTGTGTGTGTGTGTGTGTGTGTGTGGGTTAGAGGACACTGTGAGGAGATGGTTCTTACTCTTTCTTTTTCCTTTTTGGAGACAGGGTCCCTCTTAGTTGTACTGAAACTCACTGTGTAGACCAGGCTGTCCCTGAACTCACAGAGATCCTCCTGCCTCCGTCTCCTGTGGGTTCTGGGGACTGAACTCAGGCCGTCAGGCTCATGCAGCAGGCACTTAATCTGCTGAGTCATCTTTGGTGACCAAAATCATGAATGTGATATTTTCTTTCTTCTTGTACTAGCTCTTCCAAGCCAGACTTCCCATGTTTCAAGAAGTCAGCACACACAATCAGTGGTCACACTACACAGGTCTACACAAGGGAATGACAGAAACATTAGATAACATAAGTGAAGAGATATTTGACCAAGTTAATGCAGGGTTTCAGAGGATTACTTAGATGTAGGTTTTCGGCTCCTCAGTCACTTGGGTCATTGTGCCTCATGTCCCTAGGTTCCACTGGAGCTAACGGTGGGACATCCTACACATGGAGCAGGGGCCCCCACACAGAAGAACTCTGCCCAGCCCAGCTTGAGGGAATCTTTCCTGAGTCTGTTTGTACAACTTCTCCAGGCGTTTCCAGTTATCTCAAAGGGGTGTCATGAAGTTTACAACAGAGAACGTAATTTAAATTCTTGGACAGATGGATAAAAGGTAATTATCTCCTGGGCCTTGTAGTGCAGGAGAAGGGCCCATTGGGGAACCCCGAAACAATGAGCTGATGTTGTAATTCCCGAAAGGCTGCAAATCCAAACAAAAGTTAATTTGACAAAGGTGGGAAAGGCATCATGGGAAAACATGGACTAGAGGTTAGTGGGTGTGTTTTTTTCTTGACCTGCTTCCCAAATGGCTTATCTATTCAGTTGGGCCCAACGGACAACACACACTCTTCCCTATGTTAAAAATTTCACTTTGCCCCTTTAGTTTGTTATAAATGTCATTTTTGTTCATTGGCTCTAAAATAACCACACCAGTATTCTACGTCTTCCCTGGGACTCACATGTTGTTTTCAAGACCTCCCTGTTTAGGGACTGGTCAGGGAGGAACTGGAAACGCGCTACTGTGTAGTGGGTGAAGTGGGAACAAGCGTGTGCATGGGGAAGGTGTGAGGGCAAAAAGACAGCTCTGACGTGATGGAGGAGGGTCGTCTGTCTATGTGTTACTTTCATTGGTTAATAAAGAAACTGACTTGGCCCTTTAATAGGACAGAAAATTAGGTAGGCGGAGTAGACAGAACAGAATTGTGGGAGAAAGCAGGCAGACACTTCAGGCAGTCGCCATGCCTCTCCTCTCCAAGACAGACGCAGGTTAAGATCTCTCCTGGTAGGCCGGGCGGTGGTGGCGCACGCCTTTAATCCCAGCACTCGGGAGGCAGAGGCAGGCGGATCTCTGAGTTCGAGGCCAGCCTGGTCTACAAGAGCTAGGTCCAGGACAGGCTCTAGAAACTACAGGGAAACCCTGTCTCGAAAAACCAAAAAAAAAAAAAAAAAAAAAAAAATTTCAAGAAGATCTCTCCTGGTAAGCGACTACCTCATGATGCTACACAGGTTACTAAATATGGGTTAAAGCAAGATGTGAGAATTAGCCAATAAGAGGCTGAAACTAGCGAGCCAGGCAGTGTTTAAATGAATACAGTTTCCGTGTAATTATTTCGGGGCATAAGCTAGCCAGGCGGCCGGGTGCCGAGCGGCAGGAACGCAGCTCGCAGCTCCTTCTACACTGACGGAAAGGTTAGAGACCCCAGCTAGAGAGCCGCAGAGTCAGCGCTGGGGCTGGCCACTGAAACCCATTCTGGGTGGACAGGGTCTGATGGTGACGTCCCATGGTCCCGTGGGAAGGCAGAGGACTCTGACATCACAGAGGCTGAGCTGAGAGAGCTAAGGTCTCACCCTTTTGCCAATCCAAACCTCAGTTCACGTCTCAGGAGTGTGTGGCTGGACCGAATGCATGGAAGGTACTGAGACAGGCCCGGGAGGACAGGCCCTGGGTAAGAAACACCCTTCAGTGACTGACAAACACATTCTCTCCCGAAGCTGGCCTTTACCTGCCATTCACAGTCACTTCCGGGACAACTTGGACACCTTTTATCCTTTCCTTCAGTCATGAAATGATGCTGCATCCCTCCGTGGAGATAGGATGTCCGCACCCAAGGGACGGGGTAGAAGACAGCTATGACCCACCTGCGGCAGGTCCCAGCTGCAGAGTTCTTGGTGGTGAGACAACATGGGAATTGGAGGTGACTGCCTGGACTGTTCAACACTTACAGGGCTGTGCTGTACAGCCCACGTCTCCCCTGGATCCTCAGAAGTATTTAAGAAGGCTTTCGTTTTACATTTTTTAGATTTCTTTTAATTTTGTGTGTATGACTGTCTGAATGGATGTATGTATATCATGTATACGCAGTGCCCGTGGAGGTCAGAAGAAGGTGTTGGATTTCTGAGAAGTGGCGTTCTAGATGGTTGTGAGTCACTGTGTGGCTGCCAAGAACCAAACCCAGGTCCTCTGAAAAAGCAACAGGTGCTCTTAACTATTGAGCAATCTCTACGGCCTTCCAGGAAGACTTTTGGCCATAGTTTTATCTGGATTTGAGGGCCAGACAGACCCCTGTCACACCTGGAATAAAAACATAACTGGGCGTGTTTCCTCAAAGCCTTCACGTGTGTGGGCGGGTTACAGTAAGGGAGGGGAGGCCGTCGGAGTTCCCTCAGAGAGGCCAGGAAGCCCCACACACCCATGTTTCCTGATTTTGAATGAGCTGTATTGGGACTTACATTCAATCATTGGAGAGTCTGCGGTCTAGAGAGAGGTCCAGAGATGAGAGGGAAAATGCAGATAGACCCACGGTGTCTTCCTTCCTACTACTGTTCTGACTGACTCTCAGCAGCTGTGCAGCCCAACCCAGACTCAAACGCCAGAGCCACTTTGACTAAGTCCAGGCAATGCAGACAAGATTTTCACTTGATCAACCCACCCCTGTGAGTTGCCTCCAGTTTCATTCCTTTCTGTCAGAATCCCCCTGCCTTACTCAGGGCTATAGACAGCACCCCAGAGATAGAGGAGGCTCCATCCTTGTAGCCAGCATCCCCCAGGTAGAGGAGGCTCCATTGCTGTAGCCAGCATCCCCCAGGTAGAGGAGGCTCCATCACTGTAGCTAGCACCCCACAGATAGAGGAGGTTACCCTACAGATAACCATTGCTGTTGGCTGAGGGGAAGGAACTCCACTGTAACCACAAGCTCCACATTAAAACTAAG
The DNA here is from genome assembly GCF_903992535.2 of Arvicola amphibius. Lineage (NCBI taxonomy): Eukaryota > Metazoa > Chordata > Mammalia > Rodentia > Cricetidae > Arvicola > Arvicola amphibius. Next base: position 2,094,933 of record NC_052047.1, on the reverse strand, counting down.
GACTCTCTGGGCTCCTTGCCACTGTGAGCGGCATCTAAAAGCCAGTTGTAGCAATAATGTCTGGCCTACATGGCCTTTGTTCTTTCCAAACCCAGCCCTGGGTGGGGAAAGGAGTTGATTTTCAATGTGTAGAGTTAAATGAGCTGTAGTTGAAATACATTCAACCAAAATTTAAGAAGATCCCAGGAATGAAAACACAGGTTTTGTAACAATGATGACCAATTTCTTGAGTTCTTTGTGTATTTTGGAGATCAGACCTCTGTCTGATGTGGGGTTAGTGAAGATCTTTTTCCATTCTGTAGATTGTTGTTTTGTCTTGATGACTGTGTTCTTTACTTTACAGAAGCTTTTCAGTTTCAGAAGGTCCCATTTATTAATTGTTTCTCTCAGTGTCTGTGCTGCTGGGGTTATATTCAAGAAGTGGTCTCCTGTGCCAATGCATTCAAGTGTACTTCAGGAAGTGGTCTCCTGTGCCAATGCGTTCTTCCCACAAGAACAACTTTCTATACAAAGAAATACAGAGAAGAATGATGGTTCTTCCCTCACCTTCCCGTTACTCAGCTCCCTCCCCAGAGGCAGCCATACTCCAGCTCAATCTCTGTGTGTGTAGAAGGTGCTCCAGGAAGCCAGGCGGTGGTGGTGCACGCCTTTAATCCCAGCACTCGGGAGGCAGAGGCAGGCAGATCTCTGAGTTCGAGGCCAGCCTGGTCTACAAGAGCTAGTTCCAGGACAGGCTCTAGAAATTACAGGGAAACCCTGTCTCGAAAAACAACAACAACAACAACAACAAAAAAAACAAAAACAAAAAAAAGAAGGTGCTCCAGGCCTGCCCTTCACTCTGTGTGTAGGAGGCGCTCCAGGACTGCCCTTCACTCCCTGTCTCCTTAGCATGCTTGCTGTACTTGGGAGCAAAAGGACAGAAGTCTTTGCATGGAGAGGGGAAGGAGGAAGAAGAAGGAAGCCATGGTGCACAGGTGTTGCCCCTGCTGGCCCCTCTGGAGCTTAAGAGTTAGAGGCCAGGCAATGGCTCTATTGAAGGGACACTGGCTGAGATCTTGGACACAGAACAGGCTTGCAGAGCTGGGGAGCAGGAAGGGAGAGCCCTTCCCTTCCCCTTCTTCACTGCCTTAGCCAGCCTCATCTCATTCTGGGTGTTGGGAGTTTCTGGGGTTCACTCTTTTGATGACCTTTGACACTTGTCTCTGAGTCACCTCATTGCCAAAGCCCACGACCAGCATCAGAAACAAAAAAACAGGGCCAAACACAGGAGGAGCTTCATGGTAACAGAGACTGGCCCGCTGGATGGGAAATGTATCTCGGGATATGTCTGAGCTGAGGTCATATTTTTAAGCGAATAGGGGAAGCAATCTACCAATAGGCATGGATGAATGCTACTAATAATTAAGAGCTGGCTAGAGAGGGCTTGCTTATGAAACCAGGCACCATCAGCCAAGAAGAACTCCAGTTCTCATCTCATCCAAGCTTAAGAATTCTCTAGATGGGGCTGGAGAGATGGCTTACCAGCTAAGGGCACGGATGGCTCTGCCTAAGACCTGGGCTCAGTTCCTAGCCAGCATGTTGGGCATCTCACAACCATCTATTGCTGTAGCTCCAGCTCCAGGGGACCAAACGTCCTCTTTTGGCTACTGTAGGCACCTGCACACATGTTGTACACATACAGACAAGCAAGCACACGCGTGTGGTGATATTTTGCTTACGATCTAACAAATCAAGCTTGCCTGGAGATCAGAGTGCAGAGCTAAGCCACTAGAGGCCAAGTAGCAGTGGCTCACACCTTCAATCCCAGTACTTGGAGACAGAGGCAGAGGGGTCTCTGTGAGTTCAAGGCCACCCTAGGCTACACAAAACTGATCCAATCTAAAAGAGAAACATAGCTCACATAAAGGTGATCCCAGCACTTGGTATCTGACGCCTTTAATTCCAGCGCCAGGGAAGTGGAGACAGGAGTGATATGGCTGGGTAGGGAGAGGAATATAAGACGAGAGGAGATAGGAGCTCAGTGCAGTCTGAGGAAGCAGTTACAGTCTGGGACAGGATCGCCCTTTTGGTCTGGGCATTGATAGAGGTAAAAAACCCTAATGGCTGGTCGCCCTGCTTCTCTGACCCCCTCAACTTTTACCCTGATAGCTGACTCTTAGTTTTTATTAAGAACAATTATAATTTGTGCTACACACACACACACACACACACACACACACACACATATACACACACACACACAAGTACAGATATATAATTTAATAAAAAACATTCCTTAGAGGGCCATACATTAATCAGGGACAGCATTGTCCTGATGAGGACTTGTAGAGACGGATATCAATGGCATTAGGAGCAGAGGTGGGTGACGTGACAAAAAAATATAAAGGAGTGAAGCATTGTTTAGTTCGCAGATTGTGTGTAGCTCATGGAAAAGAAGTGCAAGGTCCCTACGTTTAGCAGAGAAAATGACTTGATGAAATAATTGGTTTCAGGTTTTGCTTATCAACCAGAAAGAAACCCTCAAGATAATTTTATCCAAACCCTTCCATCCATAGCTGAAGAAATTTCAGCTGTCCTTAGTGACGTGGGAACATGCCCAAGGTCACAGCCAGGTGCTTGTCACCTGGTGGAAGATGCTGCTGTAGAGCCGTCCGGCTGGCAGGTACAGGGTCCCTTCCACAGCAGCGGTCTTACCCAGGGTGCTTTGCACAGCTCTGGCAGGTACAGGGTCCCTTCCACAGCAGCGGTCTTACCCAGGGTGCTTTGCACAGCTCTGGCAGGTGGGGGTCCCTTTCACAGCAGCGGTCTTACCCAGGGTGCTTTGCACAGCTCTGGCAGCGCTTGCCAGTCAGCATATTGCTTTTGAATTATAAAATTAGAAGGCTGGAAAATCAGGTTTTTCAAGTCTAAAAAAAAAAATCTCACCTATTTCTCATTAACCATCAGCACCTCAGAGTCCTTGGAAATCCATACTTGATAACCAAACTCTGCTGATCCGCAGACAGAGGGAGGCTGTTGCCGTAGCTGTCAGTGAGGTGCTTACCTGAGGACCTCAGTTTAATCCCCACAACCAGGGTAAAAATGCTGGGTTTGGTGGTATGTGCTTTCAATCTCAGTCCTGGGGAGGGAGAGATAGCCAGATCCCAATAGCAAACCAGTTTAGCCTAAACAACACACCCCAGGTCCCAGCGAGAGGCCCACTCTGTCTCCAAAAGGCAAGGCTGACATCACCTGTGGAGGAGAAACCCTGCGACAGTCCTCCGGCCTCCAGGCAGCCTCAGGTAACACGCCTCTGTCTTAACACACAATTAGGAAGATTACCTGATGGTAAAGAACTAACCACTTGAAGAAGGAACCTAATATCGGGAATGGGATAAGCGACTTTATGCCCTCCTCCCCCGCCAAAATAGTTGCAACTTCATCTTAAGTTCTGCCTCTCATTATTGGCTGTGTGGTACTTGATACGTTATCTAACCCCCTGTGAGTTCAGTTCTCCGCAGTCCAGCAGGGTGACTCTAATGGACGGACAGTGTTAGATACACTGGGGGTGGGGTTCTCGAGTGCTGCTTCCTGCAAAGGGACGATCTGGCGACTTCATCTGCTCCATTCACGAAGACACTGCTGTTCTCAGGTGTGAGGATACACGTGTGTAATCCTAGTCCTGGACAGGTGAGTCGAGAGGATAGCCGCCCCGGGCTATCTGAGACCTGTCTCAGCCAATCAAAAAGACAACATTGAGGCTAGAGTATCCTTTTTTTTTGTCAAATGATGAAAAATTATCATGGGGGCTGAAGGTGTACCTCTGTGGTGATGGCATATTTAGTGAGGCCCTGGATTTGATCCCCAGCACCCAAAATGATCAAGAACCCAGAATTCTATGTATTTTAAAACCCTCAGGCGTCTAAGAAAGGGGCCTCCCAGTCCATTCCCTATACCTGTGTGACTGCACAGCCAGAGAGACTTGGATTTAGCTGTCCAGCAACAGAAGATGAGTTCCCTCTTGTCGGCAGGCCTTCTGTTCTGCTAGTGGATTCCGTGAATTTAAAAGTGAGAGGTTAGCATGTCTAAAAGCGGAAACATTATTCGGTCTCATGTTTCTGACTTGTTTCAAGGAGACTGTTAGCAAATGGGGCCATCCAGGCCCTGTAGGATTTTCTTTGCCATCTGCATGCTGGCTACCTTAGCTGTGTTTCCTTGAATACTTGGGTATCTGATACCATGGTTTGAACAGGAACAGAGATGTAAACCCTGAACTGGCAGGAGTGTCTTCCTTCCGTTTAGGATGTTTCCTTTATTTTTTTTTTTATTTTTTTTATTTTTTTGGTTTTTTGAGACAGGGTTTCCCTGTAGTTTCTAGAGCCTGTCCTGGAGCTAGCTCTTGTAGACAAGGCTGGCCTCGAACTCAGAGATCTGCCTGCCTCTGCCTCCCAAGTGCTGGGATTAAAGGCGTGCGCCACCACCGCCCGGCTTGTTTAGGATGTTTTCAATTTGAGTTCGAAAGATCTCCCACAGCACCTTGTTTTTGATGCTCAGTTCTCAGCTGGTGTCACTATTTGGGGGGTTTCAGAAACCTTAGTGAGGCCTAGGTAGAAAAAATAGGTCACCAAAAGGTGGGTTCTTGCATTATATTATCCTGGCCATTTCCTGTTGAGCGTGCCGGCCCATCGTGTTCTGAAGTGGACTACTGTCATAGCTAATGTTGTTGTTAACTTGGCACACCTAGGAGGAAGGAGGAACTGTGGGGTGTTTTCTTAATTGCTATTTATGTAGGAGGCCACGCCCCCTGTGGGCAGCACCATCCCTAGGCAAGTAGGCCTGGGCGGTGTAAGAAGGGTCGCTAAGGTCAGTAAGCACCATTCCTCCACGTCTCTTACTTCATTTCCTAACTCCGGGCTCCTGCCTTGAGTTACTGTCTTGGCTTCCGTGTGGACCTGTAAGTCAAACAAACCTTCCCCTCCCCCAGGTTGCTTTGGATCAGTGCTTTATTCAACAGAGAGGCAAACTGCAGCAGCTCAGCCTTCCCCACCAAGATAGCTGAGCCATCTCAAACTATGAGCGGAAATAACCCTTTTTGCCCCATAAGTTGTTTCTCTCAGGTGCTTTAGCCAGAGTGATTCAGAAGTGACTAATAGAGGTGTCTGTCTGTTTATCTGTTTGCCAGGTAGAGCCAGGAGAGGGGAATTCTTAGAGGCAGCACTACAGAGTCCCACTCTGTTTAAGAGGGACTTATAGACCCAGCAGGAGGAAGGCCAAGACAGCTGAGGGAACCAGTAGCCTCTGGCTTCATATGAAGAGGACAGAAAAGGAGGAAGAGAGGAAGAAAGGGAAGGAGAGACAGAAAATAGGAGGGAGAAAGGAGGGAAGTGGGGGAGAGGAATAGAAATGGAAGGAGAAAAAAGGGAAGGAAGAGATTGCTGGGCAAGCTCTTTAAATAAAAAAATTAAAATCCATACAGCCTGATGCAGGCTGGGGGTGGTTGCCAGAGCCTGAGTTACACCTGCTGTGTTGGAGAAGCTATTTAAATAGCAGCAGCCCAGGCACTAGCTCAGGTGTGACCAACTGTTCTGCTCTGGAGGAAGAAAAACCTGGGTGAACTAGCTGGAGGGTGGGCGAGGAGCATGGCCCTCTGCTGCTGCAGGGCACAGGGCACTTGAGCAAGAGCCCTCAGTGATGGGGAGACTCACTCCTGCCTCATCCTCTTGAGACAGCCATCTGGTTGCCTTTGGAACAGGCTGGAAAAGCTGAGAGTTCCCATCCACTTCCCAAGCTTGCACAGGTTCTCATAATCTTGGTGGTTTTTATTTTTGTGCCATTTCATGCAACTCAGAAGGAGTTAAAAACGCAGGCAAGGCCTTCCTAGTGGTATTGGGGACCCTCCTCACTGAAGCAGCTGGAAGGGGGTGCTATGCTAGAATATTTGAGTGTTTACACACATGGCTCTGGGGAGATGAACTAACAGTGGAGGAGGCATTTGGTGATCCTTAAGGGACAGAGGCCCAGGCTTTTGTCCTGGAGGCAAGACTGGGAGGACTAACAGAAAGATGAATGGTATGTGTGGATGAGTGGGTCGGTGAGTAAGGAGGTAGATGGACAGATGGATAAATGAACAAATGGATGGATCTATGGATGGGTGGATGGATGGATGGGTAGATGGATGGATGGGTAGATGGATGGATGGAAGGATGGATGGATGGGTGGGTGGGTGGATGGATGGAAGGATGGATGGATGGGTGGGTGGATGGATGGATGGATGGGTGGGTGGGTGAGTGAATGGATAGATGGGTGGGTGGGTGGGTGGATGGATGGATAGGTGGGTGGGTTGGTGGGTCATCTATATCATATCTGTCATTTCATAGCAACTGCTGAACAATCTTTCTGTTCAGAGACAGTGGTACTGTATTTGTAAATTGGGGCCAATAATTTGGTCACCAAAACACTTTTGGTTGTGTTCTCAAAGGGAACCTGTAGAATACAGTCATTTATGTCTAGACCAGTGTTGTTGCCTCAGTGTGACCAGGCTCTGCTAAAATAGCTAAGGACTAGTCTACATTGCTATACATAAAATACAAGTGTGGTTAAAACAATAAAACACTCCCGGGTCTTCTTGATCCTGCTTTTACGTCACTTCCAGTTGGCAAACGTAGCATCAGCAAAGATGGAAATTAGACCACGTTTATGATACAACCTGTATTGTATGTAACCTCTGCATTCATTTTCTTCCACAGTCTCTGTGGTCCTTCAAAAGATAAAGACAGCTATCATCACCAGCCCTTCCCCATCCAACTAGACTGAACCTTCTGAGACGGGACTGTAGAGTCTGGCCTCTGTGTTTCCTCCGCCCGTAGGTTTCACACCTCAGGCTTCACCTCACTGGGTCTGAGACATCCCCATCCCCTCTCCCTGTGGAGATTCAGTTTCTCACTGCACGTTCTCTGCGTGGACCAGTTAGAGCCATGCACAGCTCTCTAAATCTTTGCACGCTTGCTCACATTTCCCAGGCCTTTTACAGTTAGGTGGAGTCATGTGACCAGTTCTTGCTGTATGAGCTGTGGAAATAACACATGAGCACTGCGAAGAGCCAGCTTGCCGTATTCAAGCTTGCGGTTGTACGGTGGCCCTCCTAGCACTCATGTGTTGAAAGGACAGAGCCACAAAATGGAGGCCTAAAGGCTGCTGAGTCAGCATCGAGGGCCAGCTGTCCTTAGCGCAACTGCTTGTGCCTGAGAAGGAAAAAAAAAACGCTCCCTGTTTAGCCTCTGAAATTCAACACGGCGAGTTTACTGCAAAATAATCAATTCCAGCAGTTCTTAAACATTTGGATCAGAAGATTCTTCCAAACCCTTAAGAAATATTGATAACTGGAAAGGTTTTATGGGTTATGTAAATCAGTATTTTCATGTCAGAAATTAAAGCCAAGGAATTTTAGATTATGTGTTTGTAATTCATTTTAAAATATCAATAGTAAAAACCAGTACATTTTGGCATGAATTTTTTATGAAATGCAGCTCGTTCCCCAAACAAGCTAATGGCAGCATTTTCCAAGCGTCCGAATTAACTGAAAACAGTTTTCATATCACTTTATGAATTCAAGTCAGCTGTGTCCTTTCTGTTGCAGTGGTATATGAAAAAAATCTGGCTTTATGTATAAAAATATAGTTTGTGATAGCCATTCTTAGTTGTCAACTTGATTACATTTGGAATTAACTTAAAATCACAGAGCATACCTATGAGGGATTTTTAGCTAATTGACTCATTTGAGGTGGGAAGACGCACCTTAAATCAAGATCACTTGAGGTGGGAATACCCACCCTAAATGTGGGCTCACCTTTTCGTGGCAGCCTACATAGAGGACAAGGTTGTGCGTTGTTTGAAATAAAATGGCAGAGTCGAGAGAAGCCATGGAGCCCCTCTGGAGCCCGACAAAACTTTGTCTGGTAAGCCACAGCCATGTGGGATTGGGGGTGGGGAGTGTTAATTGCATGAAACCATGACAGAGAACTTTCCCTACTCCGTCATATTAAAATCCATCATGCCCTCTCATGCTTTTGAATGGCTCTTTACCCCTGTGTGATCTTAGAACCTCAAGGTTAGTATTTGGAAACGATGAGTTCATTGAGTTATACAGTTTTCTACATGTTGACACGCCTCATTCTACAACACTTAAAAATATTATCAATTTGTGTCATCTCGATAAAAACCGTTAAGTGCCTGAGCACTGTCAAGCCCTGGGTGTGGCCACTAGTTTTCTAACATTTCCAATTTGTGTTTGAAAGCTTGAATTTTTATCTTTGGCAGCAAATGCTATCAGTTATTTTCCTTGACATGACAAACATAATTTATTCATTCACAGGAAAATTCCTGCTAACTAGATCATTTGAATAACCATAGTCTGTTGGGTTTTAAATTTTTTTGTATTTTTTGCAAGAAAAGAAATAATGTTCTACCATAAAGGCTGCTAGCTCTCTTTGCAGTTCAAGAAAAGTCAAACAGATGATTTTCTTCCTGCCCACCACCATGCTGCTGTGTGAAGTGGCAGCACAGTGGGCAAGCTTCCCTTTGACACACAGAATATTAAAAAGATGTATGCTCTTGGGCTGTGATTTAATAAGAGGAATAACTTCTGCTTAATCAAAAGCACGGTTAAGTGACAGGTGTGTGTGGGTTCTTGCAGGTGCACAGGGTGAGGGATATTAATACAGCGACTGCCAGGGTGTGCGGGTGCCCTGCCTTGATTAGTGCAGAGGCCCCAGAATCTTCACCCACAGGAACTTTCATAATAGCATCCGTGCAAATGCCAATCAACCCGCTGAAAAGGACAATACATCAGAGTCTTCACGAGAACAGTGTTGACCTCACAGGACCTGTGGAAGGTTCTCTGGAACTCCCAGTGGCCTAGGAACATGTGAACCACCAACCAAGACCATTTGATTTCATTCATTCATTTTCTTCCAGAATGTTCTCTACCACCGTGCTCCTCAGCAGCCATGACATCTTCAAACCCATCTGAGGTTCATGAAGACCAAGTTCCCCGGGGCCTGACAATGGCTAGCCATGTGACCCACTTTCTGCATTATGCGTTATCACATGACTCTGCCTGCATTTTGCGTTATCACGTGACTCTGTCTATTGCTTCTCACCACAGTCGTAGTTTGGCACTATTGTTTGTCTTGCTTGCTTGATCAAGATGGTCGTGGTGTGTGTGTGTGTGTGTGTGTGTGTGTGTGTGTGTGTGTGTGTGACATGTCCATTGACTAGCACAGTGGCCGGTGAACACTAGGAACCAGGTCTTAGCTGAAGGACTGAAGGAGTGTGATCAGTCGTGTGAAGAGGCCTAATGAACTTGGATGTGAACTCCTGGCAATCAGAGGGTAATTAGGATTTTAGGGCCTTGTCTATCCACCCAGTTTTCTCTATATTAAAAAGACAACAGGCCTGTGATAGGCATTTAAAGCCCCATCTTCAGTCCTCTGTGTGTGTGCACGCACACTTTTGCATGATTGGTCTGGAGAAGGGACATTGACAAATTTAATTATTTCTACAAGGGGAAAAGCTTCAGCCTGGGGTCAAGGCTCATGCCTTTAATTCCAGAACTCAGGAGGTGGATGCATCTATTAGTGAAAGTTCCAGGCCAGCTAAGGCTGCAAAGTAAGACCCTGTCTAAAAAGAAAAATAAAAGGTCCACTAATCCCAGAAAACATCATAAGTTCTATTCTTTTATCTTATGCTCTTAACAAGGTCTGTTAATAAGAGGGATCTGAGGTTCCCTCGCAAAGGGCACTGCGTTCTTTGAGGATGAGGACGGTCCTTTCAGTCACCTTACGGTGCAGAACCATTGTTAACTGAACGTTGGGAAACACTCAGAGAATTGTCACAAGGCAGAAAGTAAGGCAAAGCCAAACTCCCAAGTTCACCTAAGTTGCAAACTATCAATTTAGGATGAGGATTTCTGTCTGTCATAGTTAGGATTTCTATTGCTGTGAAGGACACCATGACCATAGCAACTCTTACAAAGGAAAACATGTAATTGGGGCTGGCTTACAGTTTCAGAGGTTTAGCCCATTATCATCATGGTAAGAAGCATGGTGGCACACAGGCAGACACAGTGCTGGAGAAGGAGCTGAGAGTTCTACATTTAGAGCAGCAGGCAGCAGGAGTCTGTATCTCACACCAGGTGTAGTTTGAGAATATAGGAGACCTCAAAGCCCACCCCCACAGTGACACACTTCCTCTAACAAGGCCACACCTCCAAATAATGCCACTCTCTGTGGGCCAAGCATTCAAACACATGAGTCTATATGGGCCACACTATCTCTTCTTGTCCATTATGAAATTGGTTACAAACCCACCTGACCCTGCTGCTGGTGACTCTCAGGCTACCCTCCTTCCTGTATCTCAGAGAACCAAGCTTAGGGCTGACTTACCTACCCCAGAAGGGTAAGGTTCTTCCTGAGGCTTCTCACCAGGTCCACTGAGGGAACTGGTGGAAACACCTTGTCTTGGTGATCCTGGAGTGCAGTCAGCTGCAGACCCTGAGAGCAGATGACACATGTGCTCACGAGCTCCCTCGATCTCTCTGGACAGGCTGAAAATAGGTAACGAGCCCCCAGGAAAATAACACACCGCTGCCTGTGCCAACATGGCTCTCTCTGCAGCAGGAAATCTGAGATTGGAACCAGCTTCCAGCCTGAGTCTTGAGCCAGAAACAACCTTAGAGGAGAGGCCTCAACCTTGGCTTCCTGCTCTTTGCATAATTCACCTTAAAAGCAACAAGATTTCAAAATCTATGGTCACTTTTTTTAGTTGCTCGAACTAAAGGTAAGTGGAGTGGCATTGTGTGCTGGAAGGACAGGTGTGTGGTTAAATTCTGTGCACTGAAACCCCCAAAGGGGTCAGATGCTGAGAGAGCTGGGAGCCTCCCTTTCCATAAGCCCTGTTCACAGTTCCATTTGAATCCAAGAGCTCAAACACCCCTCCCTCGCTTCTGCCCCGGCTCTCACACCCATTGGCTTTCTTTAATACAGTTCTTTAACCCCCCTCTCTAATGATGGGATGGGCACATGACCCACGGTGTTCACAGTCGAAGAAGCTCAGCTTGCTAGACCTTGCCAGGACAGGCAAGGGCATCAGCTCAGGGCTCTGGTAAATTAACGTTAAGTCGATTTGCCCTGATCCTGTGTTTCACTCCCAGGACATTCTAACATAATTTAGACATATGTAAATAACGGTCAGACTAGCCCATAGCCACAGTGGTTTAAGAGAGATGCTATTGCATTCCTTTCGAGATATTTGACCAAATTAAAAAAAAATATTTAGAAGATATTGAACTGAATATAAGTTAATAAAATTGGTTTCTAACATGGAGACCAAAAACGTATCTCCATGGAAGAGTTTCCAGCTGCAAGAAGAGCTGCGGTGCTGTTGGGCTCCTTCTGCCCGTCGCAATGTCTCGGTAGTCTGTACCCCAGCAGCTGCCATCAGCAGAGGAGATCCCTCCTTTTGTTGAAAATAGAGTGTTTTCCTCATATACTGTATCCTGGCTACACTCCCTACCTCCCCTTCAATCAGGATGCCTGCCCCCCCCCTTTAAGTCTCTCATCATAAAACAGGCTTTTCCGGGAATATAATGTAATATGATAATGACAGAACAAAACTAACACATTGGAATAGGAAAAAACAAAAGGAGAGAGCTCAAAAAAGTCACAAGGAACAGATACAGATGCAGAACCCACTCACTCCCACACTCAGGGATCCCACAAAAATACCAAGCTGGAAGCCATAGGACATGTATGGTAAGAGAGAGAGAGAGAGAGAGAGAGAGAGAGAGAGAGAGAGAGAGAGAGAGAGAGAACAATTAAAATTACATATAAACAAGATAAGATAAAATAAAAGTAAAAAATCAGATTCAAAGAAAGCTCCAGCACGATATTAGGACGCAGAACCCCCAAAGACGCTGCTGAGTTTGTTTTCTGTTGGGCGTCTACTGCTAGGCACAGTCTACCGCTAAGAGTAATTTGTTTCCCCAGTGAGGCCCCTTGGAGAAAAAGTAAAAACATATGTCTCCATTAAATCCCTCCCTTCAGGGCTCAGGGAGCCTCGCCGAAAAGGAGCCTGAGAGAGCGTAAGAGCCAGAGGAGATGAAGAACACAGAGAAAACAAGGCCTTCTAAATCAGCAGGATCAACGCTCGTGTGAACTCACAGACTGTGGCAGCAAGCGCAGGGCCGCCCAGTTCTGCCCCAGATGGGGTCTTAGGGCTGAGGACTGGACACTCGCCCCATCCCTAACACAGATGCTACCTCCACTGATAACTACTCACAAATAAAGACTTAGCGGAGGTGACCTTTGCCCTACCTGGTCAACAGTGTACACATCGCAGGGACGTAAGGCTCGGATGACTATTCCCGGTTGTGGTTTGTCTTCTACTCTGGCCAGAATCTCACCAGGCAGGGGGCCGTGAAACCAATGGCGTAGGGTATGGGATGAAGAGACCTTGGTGGACCAGTTCTCAGACAGCCTGGCTTTGTGACAGCTATGGTTGGAATATGAAACACACCCCAGAGGCTCATGTGTCAAAGCCTTAGTCCCCAGCTGTGGCTCTGTTGGTTGGCAGAGGTACCGAGAGAAAGTAGGTCCTTGGCAGTGTGTGCCTGGGGCCATATCTCGTTGGTCCTTCTGTCTGTCTGCTCCCTGTGCTCCCTGGCTGCACTGAGGTGAGCAGTTCTGTGCTGAGGTTTAGCCTCAGCACAGGCCCAGAATCAAGGGAGCAGCCAGCATGGGTTGAGACAAGCCAGAATGAATCCTGCTCTTGAACCAGGATGTCTGCCACGAGATGGTGTCTTCTACAGACAACAGAGAGTTGTACCCTAACCAGTATGGCTGCCTAAACACGACCTGCACAGTGGCACCGCCAGTTAACAGTGTGGATGGAGGTCTCCCAAGACCACACCCCTAGATGAAGAGCAGTGGGCAATTAATGGCTGCCGAGAGTGGAGGACTCAGTCTTCTCCAGGGTAAGGCCCTCTCTCGGGTATCCAGTCCCAAGTGGTGAACCCTCATCACGTAAGAACAACACGGAGAGGTCACAGATTAGAAAGGAGAGGGCGGAGAAGACACCGGAGGCGCTGGAACTGGGGGAGTGGGGTGGAAGGACATAAATGCATTGCTCATGTATGACATTCCCAAAAGAATGTAAAAATAAAAACTTTTAACATTTGCTTTTAAAATGTGTCTTGCAGGTATTTATTGTAACCATGAAAACAAACGACTGCCTTGAACTTAGTCCCTGACCGCTTTGAGCTGCCTTTGCCACATCTGTAAAATGAAACTTATCTCCAGATTTACAAAGATAACTAACGTGTCAAAAGCATAGCACTCAGAAAGTACACATAGATGCCAGCAGAACAAAAAGACAGAGAAATCAAAAGAAGCCAAACAGTTGCACTGACTAGACAAGAAGCCCTGAACACGCAGTTTCTTAACTGTCCGAAATCCTGCTGTGCTCTCCCCTTGTCTGCAAGTGTGGCTAACCGCAGCAACTTCGAACAGACACCAAAGTGAGAGCCTGCACTTCTGGTCCCAGAGGGGCTGCCTGGACGGAGAAACATGCGCTCTGTTGCTGGGATCGCAGCTAGAGTATCCTGAAGTTTCCCTTGCAGGTGCACGTGGTCACCTGACACAGTTCTGGTCACGTGGATGGCGTGAGGCGTACACCTTTAGGCCCGTCTGCTAAACCCTGTCGAGTATAACCCTGTCGAGTATAGTCTTCACTTACTTGTCTAATTGGCAAGGACTCCGGGAGCCCAAGAGCAGGCCTGTCCAAGGGAAGAGAGAAGGGGCCTGTTTGCTTTGTAAGCACGTTTAAAGGTGGCTTAGCCCTCACTGCGCTAAAGCTATTGGCGTGGGCGCTGCTGGGGGCGGTGGTGATGGTTGGAGAGCCTGCCTGAGAGCTGAGCAGGGGCCTTTCCTATGTCTGCTGGTCTGTGAAGATGAAGGGATCTCAGCCAGGCAGTCAGGAGAGACGGACTCTGCTTATCACTGCCAGATGGGCCTAATGATCCTAAAAGATCTGAGACTCGGGATAGCTGTTCACCCTCTGATTGGGACACAAAGGCCTCTCTTCCTGTGCAGAGATTTGACTGGAAGGGTGTTTGCCGAACCCTGGAAGGAGACGCCGCTTCCTTTCCTGTCTTAGCCCAGTGCTTGCTTCCGGACAGGCGCAAAAGCTCACGTGGACTTAGTTGTGTAGCTCTGGCGAAGTTTGCTATTTATGCCTCGTTTCCTTGTTTTTATAAAGGGAATAATGATGAGCCCCATGGAGGAGTTCTAGACAGAAAGAAATGTTTTGGGGGTTGTTTTGGAGTTGTGTGTGTGTGTGTGTGTGTGTGAGAGAGAGAGAGAGAGAGAGAGAGAGAGAGAGAGAGAGAGAGAGAGAGAGAGAGAATCACAGCGCCCAGCACTAGTAATTACATAATTAGTGGAGACTGTTAGTAAATCCAAGTGCTCAAACCTCTGTCTACTTTACAACTCCAGAGATTTACTCCAGGAAAACTCCCAGAGGTTCAGAGGCAAATGGGTAGTCAGGAGGAGCTTGGGCAAAGGGAAATATTAGGGTTCAGAAGCAATGCCATTTTCCTAGGTGGGGGGAAGGGAGACTGAGAGCCTTCCAGAACATTAAGAAAGGGCATGGGCAATTGCACGTCCGCACAGTACTGTCCTAAACACAGGATCCTATTCCTCACACAGTGTAACCGAGCGTTCAAGAATAAGCTCAGGGAGGATTCATTTGCTAAGATCTAAGAAGTTAGAAAGCCCTAAAATAACAAAAAATGGGAAAACAATGCTCAGAATATCAGTGTTTAAGAGCTGGACTGGAATCAAGAGAATGGTCCAAACCAATCGGCACCTCCAGTTTTCCCCCAACACCTGGAAGTGCTTGGAGCAGAACTTATGGCCAAAATACAATGTAACCTGGAAAGGGCAATGCTCCCCCAGACGGGCAGTACTCCCCCAGACGGGCAGTGCTCCCCCAGACGGGCAGTGCTCCCCCAGACCGGCAGTGCTCCCCCAGACCGGCAGTGCTCCCCCAGACCGGCAGTGCTCCCCCAGACCGGTAGTGCTCCCCCAGAACGGCAGTGCTCCCCCAGACCGGTAGTGCTCCCACAGACCGGCAGTGCTCCCACAGACCGGCAGTGCTCCCACAGACCGGCAGTGTTCCCCCAGACCGGCGGTCCCAGCTACAGAAGAAACCTGTTTCTTACAAGTCTTGAGTAGGGGATGGGATGGGGTCTAAAAGGGACTTTTCCTTCGTGGCAAGCTAATTTTGGAGAAAAAAATCCATCCACGGCTAGCCATCCCTGTGTCTCATGACCAAGAGCCATCTCTTGAAGGGGTCTATTGAAAAGAAACTATCCTAGGATCAGAACAATTGTCTCTCGGGTCCCTTAGGAGGCTGAGTGGGAGATGATCCAGGAGAAGGTCACCGGGAAGAGGAGGTCCTGTTTCAAATGTACTGTACTAGGCAGGACTTTCTAGAATAACAGAACTGATTGCCGAGTGTGTGTGTGTGTGTGTGTGTGTGTGTGTGTGTGTGTGTGTGCTGGTAGCCCAACAGTGGCCCTCTGCATGGCAAACGGCTGAGGTCTGGGTACCTACTTGGTCCGTGAAGCAGAACACCTCAGCTGCCCCAAACCAGTGCTAGACGCTCAAGAGTAGAAGCTGTAGCCTGGTGGCAGTGGGTGACAGCGACAGCAACAGCTGTAGATGCACACATTCGGCTGAGGAGCAGCCAGGCAGGATGGAGGGCGCTGCCACTTTAAGGTCTTTCCCTCTCCAGTCTTTGTCTCTTGAAGCATCCTCCTAGGCTGAGTCTAAATCCCGTCACACTGGGAAGACTATGGACGGGTTTAAGGCTGGGGAGCATGAGCTGTGGAGGGCACAGCGGCTGGCTACTGTCCTCCTCCGTAATAAAGACCAAGAACAGATACGTGGTTTACTGAGACCAAGGCCAAGGCCAGAGCCTTGCTCCATTCCCATGGTGTCTTGCTGAAGACGGACGCTAAAAAGAAATCCCACACTAGCTCAGAACTGAGTATAATGAAGGGTTATTTATTTAGGGGTTGACTCAGAGATCACAGTCCTCTGCACGAACCAACGAGGAACAGGAACCAAATGCAGCAGCTGGAAGAGAGAGCAATTGCACCCTTTACATCCGCATTTATAGTGTGAGAGGCCACGCCCAAGTGGGCGGGTAACTTCAAGCCTACTGGCTGCAGGAATTCCTATGGCACCTTGCTCCACTGCAGAACTCAGCTGTCTGCGTCCTCCACTCTCTGAGACATTTGGGGATATGTCACTATATGGACATGTTCCACGCCTGTCTTAGTTAGGGTTTCTATTGCTGTGAAGAGACACCATGCCCACAGTAACTCTTACAAAGGAAAACATTTAATTGGGATGGCTCGCTTACGGTTTCAGAGGTTTAGTTCATTATCATCATGGTGGGATATGGTGTGCAGGCAGACATGGTGCTGGAGAAGGAGCTGAGAGTCCTACATCTTAAAGGCAACAGGAAGTGATCTCAGTGTTACACTGAGGGAAGCTTGAGCAAAAAAAAAAAAAAAAAAAAAAAAACCCTCAAAATCTGCTCCCACAGCCGGGCTGTGGTGGCGCATGCCTTTAATCCCAGCACTCGGGAGGCAGAGGCAGGCGATCTCTGTGAGTTCGAGGCCAGCCTGGTCTACAAGTGCTAGGTCCAGGACAGGCTCTAAAAAAGCTGCAGAGAAACCCTGTCTTGAAAAACCAAAAAAAAAAAAAAAAAAAAAAAAAAAGAAAAATCTGCTCCCACAGTGACACACTCCCTCCAACAAGACCACACCTACTCCAACAAAGCCATGCCTCCCAATAGTGCCATTTCCTTTGGGGGCCATTTTCTTCCAAACCATCACAGTGCCCTTGGAGGCACAGACCGGGGACCTTCACAGGGAGGTCAGTAAAGCTCTTCCCTCTGGGACTGGATTTGAATGGCAAAGACTCTGGAAAGAGCCCCTGCTCACCCCCAACCCCATTTCTCTGGTCCATCAGGGAATGCAGGTGTGTGTGTATGGAGGGGGTGAATGTGTATGTGCAGGTGTCTGTATGTACGTGAGGTGTGTGTATGTGTGTGGGGTGTGTGTATGTGTGTGTGGTGTGTGTATGTGTGGTGTGGTGTGTGTATGTGTGTGGGTGTGTGTGTATGTGGGGGGGTGTATGTGTGTGGGGTGTGTGAATGTATGTGGGGTAGGTGAATGTGTGTGGGTGTGTGAATGTGTGTGTGGTGTGTGTGTATGTGTGTGTGGGTGTGTGTGGGGGTGTATTGTGTAGGGTGTGTGAATGTGTGGGGGTGTGTGAATGTGTGTGGGTATGTGAATGTGTGTGGGGTGGGTGAATGTGTGTGGGTGTGAATGTGTGTGGGGTGGGTCAATGTGTGTGTGGTGTGTGTGTATGTGTGTGGGGTGTGTGTATGTGTGTGCGGGTGTATGTGTGTAGGGTGTGTGAATGTGTGGGGTGTGTGAATGTGTGTGGGGTGGGTGCATGTGTGTGGGTGTGTGAATGTGTGTGGGTGTGTGTAATGTATGTGGGTGTGTGTATGTGTGTGGGGGTGTATGTGTGTGTGGGTGTATGTGTGTGGGGATGTATGTGTGTGGGGGTGTATGTGTGTGGGGGTGTATGTGTGTGTGGGTGTATGTGTGTGGGGTGTGTGAATGTGTGTGGGGTGGGTGAATGTGTGTGGGGTGGGTGTGTGGGGTGGGTGTATGTTTGTGAGGTGTGTATCTGTGTGTGGGGTAGGTATGTGCGGTGGGTATGGATGTGTGTGCACATTCACACATGAGCTCACACACTCAACTGAATACAGCGCTGACTGGCTTGGTGGGAGCAGAAAGGATTACAGGCCTAGGGTGTGCCCCACTGTCCTGTCCAACCTAACTGTGCAGTGTTAAAGGATCCAGAAAGAGGTGTAACAGCCCTCTCTCCAGACGTCCTCTCTAGCAGGGTTGAAAAGGCATTCTGCCTAGTACTTAGCTAGAAAGAATTCCTCCCTCCCCCAGCCCCTTCCTTTTCTCTCCCTCCTCCCCTCCCTTCCACTTCCTTCTTTACTTCATTTCTTTCCTTGCTTCCCTCCCTCCTTCCAATAATTTTTTAAATTTTATTTTCTTATTTTTTAATTAGATTTTTATCTCTCACCTCTTTTCTCATTTCTCTTTTCTCCTCCTTCTAAACACCTTGCTTCTTTGATCATTTTTTCTTTCCCAATCCCCATTGTTAATGTGCTATTCTTTTTAATTTTACTTTCATTAGTTTTAACCTTTTATGTACTCTCTGTATGCTTTGCTCCTTCTTTCTGTCATTGCTGGTGCCATGGCTGTTGCCTTTACTCAGCTTTTGCTCTATTTCTGTCTCTCATTTGTTTTGTGCTGCTGTTAAAACATCTTGTTTTCTTCTCTGTAAACCGTCATGGGGATTAAGCTCCCAAGAGAAGGCTGCTCTCTGGGAAGACTCTCACATAAAGGTGGAAGAGAGATCTGTTGCTACAGACATGCATATTGGCATTGAAAACACAAGAACTATGAAAAAACAAAAAGAGCATCCAACGCCGTCAAGATTTCTAACTCTTCTATGACTGAATCCCAAGATGTCAAAGAGGAGGAAATGGCTGACAGAGATCAAAAACATTAAGTTTTAAAATGGTCAGTGATTCAAAAGAGGACACAAATAAATGCCTAAATCAGTTAGGGCCTCAGATCCCCTTATAGGTGATTGTGAGCCACCATGAGGCTTCTGGGAACTGAACTCAGGCCTCTGGAAGAGCAGGAGGGGCTCTTATCGCAGAGCCATCTCTGTGGCCCTGAACTAAGGAAGACTATGAGAAGACAGTCGTGGGTCTGGAGAGATGGCTCAGCCGTTAAGAGCGTTTTCTGCTCTTGCAGAGGACCCATGTTCAGTTCTCGGCACCCGCATGACAGCCCACAAACACCTGTAACTTCACTTCCGGGAAGCCCAGTGCTGCTTCTGGCTGCCACAGGCACTGGACATGCAGGTGGCACACACGTAACATACATGCACCCAACTCGTGCACCTAAGTTTACTAGGAAGACTGACACAGAAGTGGGAGAGATTCATCTCACGACAGATGTTCAAACATCTGCACGGAAACACAAGAAGCAGAAAAAGAAGGCATGACGACTCCATCAGGAGCTTCTCACTCATCGGGAACTCTGATGACACAGCTGACAGGAGCTGTAGAAGGGTCACCATGGGTCCAGAGACTGGCGGGGAGAGCCACGTGACTTGGAGAGCTGGGGGCGGGCTCATGCTGACCTGGGGATCAGACGGCGCGGTGGACTAGGGGCTGGAAGCTTTCCTCTCTGTCAGCCACAGTGGCGAGGGTGCACAGAGACAGAGACAGGGAAGCAATCACCGCTGCTTATCCAGGTCACACGGAGAAGCAGCTGTCCGTCAGAAGTCCGCTGCTCCAGGGGGCATCGATGGTTTGAAAAACTGTTTTACCCCCAAAGAAATAATAATTTGATCAGCAAATGGGCAAATGCACCAAAGAGGCAGGCCTCAAAGTATAAGTGGCTAACAAATACGCTTGCAAAGGTGTTCACCTTCAGCCATCGGGAAATACAAAACCCAACCTCACTGAGATTCTTTCCCACCTCCCTCAGACTGGCTGTGGGCAGAAAACAACAAAAGCAGTGGGAGTGGGGGAGGGGTATTTAAATGAGTCTAGTAACCATGGAAATCAGTATGAAGGTTCCTCAAAAAAAGAAAAAAAAACCTAAAAATATAATCACCATATGATCAGCTATCCCACTCCTGACACATGGACAAAGGCAGCAAACAATGTAACAGAGATCCCTGCAGACCCTTGCTTCATGTGGCTACACAGTCAGACTAAGTGCCCAAAGCAGCATCCAGCCATAAAGGAGAATAAAAGCCCATCGTCAGAGAAGACAGATAGTGCTGGAGATCATCAGACTGAAAGAAATAATCGAGACTCAAAAAGACAGAAACCAAAAAAAAAAAAAAGACAGAAACCGTGTTTCCTCTAATATATGGAATCCAGAGAGGTGGGGAGGGGAGCGATGGGGGCAGAAGACAGAGTGTAGTGGCCGTGTTATGAAGAGGCCAGGATGAAACGCTTGGCTTTTCATGCCAACCTAAAAAAAGGCCATGAAGGTAAAGGTGGACTTTATTCTGAGGGGAGAAGGACCCATCCTGGAGGATGATGCAGAGGGCTGGGAGTAAAGACGTTCAAAGCACAAAGAGACCCATTATCTTATTCAAGTAATACACTCTAACAGAAATCAAAGATAATTTGTTTAAATCCTAGATGATATTTTGCTTTTCAGGACCTGATATCAGGGACTCCCGGCATCAGTTTGTGGGACTTCAGTGACAGACACAGGAGAATGTCTGCAAACCTCCTCCAAACTTTGAGTTTCGTGAATCAGAGCCACGTTCAATCCTTTAGGGTGAGAGGAATCCAGCCTGAGTGTGATGTGGGGGTTTCTTTGCACCATTTAAGTGAAGGGATGGTGGTCCTTTGTGAGGCAAAACATGAAGGACTTTGGCCAGATGTTGTCATTTTATCTATGTATCTACCTTCCTACCTACCTACCTACCTACCTCCCTACCTCCCTACCTATCTACCTACCTACCTACCTACCTACCTACCTACCTACCTAACTAACTTCCTACCTTCCTACCTCCCTACCTACCTTCCTACCTATCTACCTTCCTACCTACCTACCTACCTCCCTACCTACCTTCCTACCTACCTATCTACCTATCTACCTACCTACCTTCCTACCTACCTACCTACCTTCCTACCTCCCTCCCTACCTACCTACCTATCTATCTTCCTACCTACCTACCTACCTATCTACCTACCTACCTATCTACCTTCCTACCTACCTACCTACCTACCTACCTATATACCTTCCTACCTACCTACCTATCTACCTACCTACCTACCTACCTACCTACCTACCTACCTACCTACCTACCTACCTACCTACCTACCTACCTACCTACCTACCTACCTACCTACCTACCTACCTACCTACCTATATACCTTTCTACCTACCTACCTATCTACCTATCTACCTACCTATCTATCTATCTATCTATCTATCTATCTATCTATCTATCTATCTATCTATTTTTGTTTTTTTTTTCCGCTGTAGCTTTGAAGCCTGTCCTGGAACTAGCTCTTATAGACCAGGCTGGCCTCGAACTCACAGAGATTTGCCTGCCTCTGCCTCCTGAGTGCTGGGATGAAAGGCCTGCGCCACCACCACCTGGCTTTGTAATTTTAATAATAATAATAATAACAATAATAGCAACCATAGTAATTTATTTTGTGCGTCATAAATGTTATTAAGAGTCTGGGGACTGGGGAGATGGTTCAATGGTAAAGAGCATGTGCTTCAGAAGACCCGGGTTTGCTTTCCAGGGCTCAGGTCAGGCAGCTTACAACCAAGAGTAGCTGTCCCTGTATCTACATACCACGCCCTCACACACATGCAGGCATGCATGCACACATCCTGACACGCGCGCACACACCCTCACACATATGTACACTTGTGTGCGCACGTGCGCGCACACACTCAGGCGTGCACACACACAATAAAAAATACAATAAATCTTAAAAGAGAGATAGTCTAGAGCAGAGGGTAGTGCTGCACACCTTCAATCCCAGCCCTTGGGAGGAGGAGTTCAGGGTCAGCCTGGGACACAGACCAGCCTGGCTACAGTCTGTCAGTCTGTGGTGTCAACGGCTTTTTAGTTTATAGTCCTGCGGGAGTGGGTTTTAAAAGGTTACATCTAAAGGCTTAAAAAAGAAATCTAATCCATTCTGGGCCCCCAAAGCCTAGTTCTATAAACGTTATAAGGAAAAGCTCCATGAGAAATTGTAATTTAGCCCAAATCCTCAAATGAGGTCAGGACATCCTCAGGTTGCTCCTGTCCCCGCAGCAGCACAGAGAGCTCCAGAGGGTACTGTCCTCCGGGGTTGATGACGCTCCTGAAGACTCTCCGCGGACATTCATCTGAAGCCCTGTTAAGGATCACACAGTTTAACTTAGACGACACCCTCCCTCTAGAAACACCGTCCCCAGAAAGCCGTCAGTTCCTCCAAGATTGACGCCCCTTGCTATTTATAGCAGCCTTGTTTGTGCAGATGCAAAGCAAGAGTGGCTGAGAGGTCCAATTACAGAGATTCTGACAAGACAAGCTATGAAATGGTAAAGAGCCATGGAAATGTTATTTCAAAGAGTACTTAATATTGTGGAAAACTACAATATAGCCTCACTGGAGAAAAAGACATAAAACCACACACATACAAATTTGTATATAATAAACTTTTAACTATGAATTTACATATTCATTTTAAGATGCTCTCAGAGAATCTGGAGAAAATCAACCTCAAATTAAAATATGAAATAATCAAAATGTTAATAGCATGTGTCTCCCGGTAGCAGGATTATGCGCCCTTTAATGCTTTCTTTTTATTTATCTTCCTAATTTTTTAGTAATGCATATGTGTTATTAATATAATCAGGAAAACGTCTATTTAAACCGTATTAAAAATATCATTTGAACTAGTCATTATCTAGAAAAAAGATTATATTCATAAAATAAAGATTGGAGACCAAGACATTCCCTGCCCTTGACCTACTGACACACTTACAGGGACAAGCAGATGACCTGATTCGCTCTTTCCCCTTTTTTCCAGCTCACTCCTCAGGGAGCTGACAAAGGCAGCGGGAAGGCCACTGGACCGTGTCCGGTGGTCCTGTCATCCTCCTCCTTGAGGGGGTGGGCAGGGACTGTTGGAAGAGGGTTATGCATATTGTAATTAATCCATATGGCGAGTCTTTTGAGGCTATTTCTCATACTCTGTAATAGAATAATTTAAAGAGGCGAGCACACTCCCGCACCCTCTCCCCACTCCCCGTCCTGCGCCCCCTCGCCCCTCAGGACCACACAGCAGGGGGTACCCCTGAGTGCAGACTCTAGGCAGCTTTCCCAATGCTCTAAAGGGGGGCTCTACAGCCTCCCAAACCACACAGAAAGCAGGAATTGGAAGCAGAGATTACACAATCTTTGGCTTCCTGCAAAGAAATGTTCATGTTTTTCCACAGCAAACCCGATGCCCAGTTCCAACATCGGAAGGAGATTTTGTAGGAAGATCGACGGTCTCCGGAGGAGCAGGGAGCTCTTTCCCGACTTGTCACCACGGTCGCTGTGGTGGCTGAGCTTGTCACAACCACGTGATCGGTGGGACCGGAGAAGCCAGCATTTAAGGGAGGCCCAAAGGAAGGCACCCAGCTACTGCCCCCGCTTTTCTAGCACTGCCCCTTAGAAACTCCTGTGTCAGGAACAGAAACCAGCTCACCGTGGCCTGGGCAGAAAGGGAATTTGTTGTTCAAATAACTGGGCAACTCAAGGAGCAATCGCTGGGTGCAGCATGACCGGGGAGCCATTTTCAATTGAGTGGCTTGTTTTCCTAACGCTGGGTTACTGCGCTTGGTAAGCACGTGTTTTAAAACAGATTTCCCTCAGCGTGCAACTTTCTTCTCATTTTCTTATCTGGGCCCTTTGAAAAGCAAATGTTCTTAATGTTATAAAGTCTAACTAAATTGTTTTTCCTTTATATTTTGGACTTTACAAATTTTTATTTTTAAGATTTCTCTGTGTGTGTGTGTGTGTCTGTGTGTGTGCGCGCGTGCGCAAGCACTAACCCCACTTGTGTGTGGATGCCCTGAGGAGGACTTTGGATCCCCTTTAGCTAGAGTTACGCTGTTAGCTGCCTGGCCTGGGAAGAAACCCTAACTGATCCTCTGGAAGAGCAAGCAGTTCCTGTGGCTGCACAAGCCAGTCAGGAGGGTTCCTCCATGGCCTCCTCTGCTTCAGTTCCTGCCTCCAGAGTCCCGCCTTACATTCTGCCTGGGCTTCTCTCAGGGATAGACTGGGACCTGGAAGTTGTAAAATGAAATAAACCCTTTCTTCCCCAAGTTTTTTTTTTTGGGGGGGGGGAGGGGGTTTGGCAAGTGTTTTACCAGAGCCAGAGAAAACAAGCCAGCGGAGGTGTCTGGGTGAGCACGACACTCCTGCACTCCCACCTCAGCTGGGGTTATAGATCAGTGCCGCGGTACCCAGCCAACATCATAAATATACCACTAGGAAATTAATGTGACCACAGTTAATTTCAATATTTTCCCTTTTAATGTTTACACTGGAGTTAAACATGGCGAGCGCCACCGTGGCCTTACCTTTGCCTGGGTTTCAGGTTCACTGATTTCAGGTTAGCATGTTTGTTTCAACATGGAAAGCACTGAACAGCATTTCTCCCTCTGCTCTTATTTTTCTGGGGAAGCCTTTATCTTGCCTGTCTGTCTGTCTGTCTGTCTGTCTGTCTGTCTGTCTGTTCTCTCCCTCCCTCCAGGGTCTCACTATGTAGGCCTAACTGACCTCAAATTTACAGAGATCCACCTGTCTCTGCCTCTGAACGCTGGGACCAAGGCTGCACACCCCCATGCCTGACCTATGCCTGTAGCTTTGTCCGGTGTGGTATTCTAGGTTGGCTATTTTATTATTTTGTTTATTAATTATTTTTCCCATCCCTTCAGGTGTGTCATGCCACTCTCTCCTGGCCTGCAAACTGTCTGCTGTCAAAACTATGGAGAATTGCGTTGGGTTCCCTTGTATCCACAGGGCGATCTCCTTTTGATGCTTTTAAAGCCCTGTCTTTGACTTTTGAGCCTCTGGTTATATTGTGGCTTATTTGAGAACTCTGTGTGAGACTATTGGAGTTCATTTCTCCTACACATTTGGGGTGTGATGTGCCAGCATTTCTTTAAATCACCTTTTAATTCATTTTCTCCATTCCCTTTTGGGCCTTTATAACATACATTGTGGTTCATTGGATGACACCTCCCTCTCTCTCTCTCTCTCTCTCTCTCTCTCTCTCTCTCTCTCTCTCTCTCTCTCTCTCTCTCCTGACCTCAAGTTCAGCTCCCTGTCTGTCTGTCTGCTCAGCTACTACAACTCTGTATGGACCCTCACTTCAGTCATGTGGTCTCCAGCTTTAAAGTGTGGCTCTTTTGCAAGATCTGTTTCTTTGTTGAATTGCTCATTTTGGTAGGGCATTTCCTGGTGTTTAACTGTCTCTTATTTTCTAGCTTACTAGGTGTCTTTAAGGTGATTAGGTTGAGTGTGTCAGGCAGTTTGCACATTTCCGTTTCTCTGTGGATGGTGTTGTAGGTCCCTGATGTCTTAGGATCCTTGCCTTCGCACCTATGTCTGCTCATCTGAAGGAGCTAGCTTCCATACCAAGATTTCTATGTGTTCGGGGGATTTGAACTCGATTTCTCATGCTGTGCAGCAGGTGTTTTACCACCAGATGTTCCATCACCCCAATTACTCCAATCTTTGGGGGACAGTAGGACCTTACTTAAAATATTTTTAGCGTACCTCTTTCCATCACTACAGTATCCATTGAGATAAGTATAAATATATGACTTAGCATTGTGTTTCTTCTTTCTTCTGTCCTAGGGATTGATCCCTGGGCAAGCACTTCCCTGGCTTTATAACTGGACAAATGGGTTGGCTTTCTCTAGAAGGCTGTGCTCTCTCCCTGTCTGTCTGACACAAAGGTTTGCAGGCAACTACTTGAAAACATGGTTCTGAGGTCAGAATGAGGGACCAGACCTAGTAAAACAGAGAGGAAGGGAACTCAACATAGACATGTGGGTGGGCTGGCCACAGACTGACCTTGTGGAACTTCCCACAGAGTCCCGTGAGTTTTGAGGGGACGTCCATGATGGGGGGAGCAGGACATGTTTACTCTCAGCACACACACCATGGTCATGAGTGGCCCCAAGCTTAACTCTACATGGTTGAGGTGTTCCTGTGGGAACACTGTGCTGTGGTGTGACCTGGTGTGATTTCCAAAAGCCACAAGGCAGGAAACATGAGGCAAAAACTCAAGCGGAGGCGAACCATTGCTGAGGTTGATTATGCTGAAGTCTGCGAAGCCTGCACCAAATGAGAGGTCTTTTCGGTGGCTGGAGGAGCTGGTGGGGCTGAAGGGATTTGAAGTGTACCAACCCATTTTAGTGAAACACCATGAAGACCCAGACCGGGCTGCTATTACCCTCTTTGTCTTAGTCGGTTGTGGGGGGACACAGTTAGCAACTCTGATTTTGACCTCCTCCAGTCTTAGGTCTGAATCTGGGCTCTGCTCAAGGTGAGTTTTCAGTCTCTTGGGGAAACCACTTAGCTTCACTGAGCTTCGGGTTCGTTTTGTCTGAAAATTAAGACAGCGTAGCCATCTTAATGAGTTGTGAGAATGAGCTGGGAAAAGCTGAGTTCTGGGCCCACGACAGTTGTTATAGGACCAAGGAAATGATGGCTTACATCACTGAGGTGACTCTGAGGTCACAGCAGGAGCCTCGGTGAAAGCACACCGTGGGAATGGCGGGGGGAGGGCACAAGGTAGCACGGAAAGGGGTTAAGTTCTGGCACGTGAAGAAGAGCCAGACAAGGGTTTGGGGTGCTGTTACTTGTATCATTACCATGTGGGCACATGTGTGTAGGAATGAAAGTCTCAGGCAGTTATAATCGTAGCTGGAGACTTTTCTCTTCCCACCTGGTCATGCTGGGCTTGTTTTTCTTCCACCCACTGGTCCCCACAGCTGTTTATTGCCATGTGCCCCGTGGCTTACCAGATGCTCTGGCATCTTACTCCTCTGGCGGCTGTAGGTGTCTCTCCATCTCCACCTTCTTTCTCCCTGGATCTCTGTTTGGACTTCCCACCTAGCTACATTCTGTTCTGCCATAGGGCAAAGCAGCTTCTTTATTAACCAATGGTAATAAAAATATTCACAGCATACAGAGGGGCATCCCACACCATATAATGAAGTATGTCTTTTTTTTTTCCCCAAATACAATGAATAGAGTAACTTTGAGTTAGGTTTGGATATATGGTGTTGGTATGGTATAGAGGGTTGGTCTGGGGGTCACAAAATTAGAGACTTGTTTGGGTCTGAGTTCAATTTCAGCTGAGCAGGTTGGCCCTGCCATTGAGTGACTGGCACATAACCCTTACCCATACCCAGTCTGCAGACCACCCCCCTCAGGCTACAGGGGAGCAGACCTCCTTGGTTGAGCATGACTAAGGAGCTTACTCCCCTGTAGTTAATATTCAACCCCCTGAGACCTAGACTAACCTCCGAGCCAGTGCAAGTAGCTCACTGGACCAAGGTGACGCCATAGGCTTCGTTACAAGTGACCAAGTCTTTCGTCTCTTGCTTATGCTTACTAAAATGGTAACGATGTGGCCAACTTCTTTTCTACCAACTTTCCATTTTAAGCTACTTAAAATCGACACTTTTATGTTGTTCAAAGAATTCTCTCAGATTCCTTAAGTTTTCATGAAGAAAATATGATTAAAGTCAACACATTGAATTGATGTTTGATAGAAATAAATCTAACTGGAAAGCAAATTTAAATTAGACACTCTGTGTCACATGCCTTTGGATATGTGTAACAATCGATCGGTAAGCACACCTTGATCCTCCCCCATGGGGAAAAATTCCAATTGAGTGGAATTTTCCAATTTGAAAATAGCTAGCTGGAAGTGTGAGGGACCCCTTCGGAAGCTGAGGTGACAATGAAAGTCAAGACTGCACACGCTCACGCGTTCCCTAGGAAAAATAAACCTCCCGTCTAAAGAGATGTGGGCGCTGCTGTGATTTCTTCAGATATAATATACCAGAGTAGAAAAGATGGTTTTCCTCAAGGAAACATTATATGTAAATTGGAGAAAAATGAGTATAAAAAGTGAGATTGATGTTTTTTTCTTAACTCATGATTTTTCTCCTCTTTCTTCACAGTTTTATCGTGCAGCAATTTGATGTTGATGTCTTTAGGTCTGGGCCTGAGCACACTTGTTTTTACTGTCACACTTGGGACATTAAATTTCTATGTCTTCAGACACAGCCTGACCTGATGTGGTCCCTCATCCTTGGTCTATTGGTGTTGCCTGGAGTCTCCCACCCTGTCCTGTGACCTATTCTCCACGCTCCCCGAGAGATATCCTTCACCCTGTCCCGTGGTGTGGTCTCTGTCCTGTGTACTTTCGTGGGAATTCCATGTTCCCTGAGAGACATCCTTCACCTGGTCCCATGACGTGGTCTCTGTCCTGTGTACTTTCATTTGAACTCCATGCTCCCTGAGAGGCATCCTCTGTCTCTTTTCTTATTTCCTGGTTGTCTATTCTCCAAAGTTCACAATTAAACACAGACCCACCTTGAAGGTCCAAGTTCCTGAAATGGGTTGCCATTGGATGGAGGTGGAAGTAACAGCCATTGGACTGCTGAGATCTAGGACTCACCATCAAAACTCCTTCTAGCAGACTTAATTCTGGACATGATGATAAAAAGCAGCAAAAGCTCCTCTAAGCAGTGATTAAATTTAACATCGTCGTTGAGCCTGTTCTGTCTGCCAGACGTTGTCCAGGTGGTATGAATATTGAGATGAATAATTTATTTCTTTTTTGCTTTGGTTCAGGAAGGATCTGAGGCAGATTGTGACAGAAACATATAAAATAAAAATCCAAGTGCAAGTGTGTAAAACTCAGAACAAGGGAATATAAATGAAATGGGTCAAGTCCAGAGGGAAAGGAGAGCAGATGCCCAGCCAGTGGGAGCCATCGTGACGGCTGCACTTGAGCCCTGTGTGGGACTCTTGGCACATTAGATCACCTTGGGGAAGGGACACATAGCCAGGCACCAGCTCCTTTGGCAGAAACAGACAGTCCTCATAGCTGCTTAGGAAAGAAAGATGGCTAAGGCATGGTTTCTAATTACTAGGAAATGAGAACTCTGAAGAAAGACAGGACCCCGTTAAAGACGTGTGGTAAGGGTGAGCCCCATGGGAAGAAAGTGGATGTGAATGCTACCTCAGACAGGACAGGAGAGGGCATGCCAGCGACAGAAGGGCCCTGGCTACTGCCCCCAGCCGCAGCGTACACAGATAGCTGCTAACGGGGTCTGAATCAGGAGACCGTGTTGTTTTCTACGTACCACAAGTGACGCTAATTCTGGTAGTCAACTGCCATGTTCAGGGTCCAACTAGAATAGCTGCTTGGTGTGTGGAGCAGTGAACGGTGACACTGGAAACACAGGCTGGACCTGTGTGCTGTGCAGCAGTGGACGGGGACACTGGAAACACAGGCCGGATCTGTGTGCTGTGCAGCAGTGGATGGGGACACTGGAAACACAGGCCGGATCTGTGTGCTGTGCAGCAGTGGACAGGGACACTGGAAACACAGGCTGGACCTGTGTGCTGTGCAGCAGTGGACAGGGACACTGGAAACACAGGCTGGACCTGTGTGCTGTGCAGCAGTGGACAGGGACACTGGAAACACAGGCTGGACGAGAACACTGGAAACACGGGCTGGACCTGTGTGCTGTGCAGCAGTGGACAGGGACACTGGAAACACAGGCTGGACCTGTGTGCTAAGATGAACCACGTGAGCCCATGCTAAGGATCCACTGTCTAACCTTGTATCAGGAGAGTCTTCTCTGCACAAAGACGTTGCAGGCCCCAGAGTCTGTGAATGTGTTACCTCACACCGTACAGTGAATTTGCTCATTTGCTAAGAACACTGCTAAAGAGTACCACAAAGTGGGTGGCTTACATGAGACTCCCAAGTATTGTCTCACTGTCTAGGGACTGAAGTCTAAAATCTAGGTGTTAGCAGCGCCAGCTCCTTCCGAGGGCTCCGAGTAGGGAACTCCTCTCCCTGATGCTGGCTTGTAATAGAAGCCTCCTCCCAAACATCTCCGCATCGACTTCCTTTCTGCACGTCTGTCTCTGGGTTTGTGTCTAAAACTCCTTTCCTTAAGGACATCAGAGATACTTGCTCAGGGGCCACTTTATGATCTCATCCTAACTAACTGTGCTTGCAAACCTATTGCAGAATAAGATCACCGTGTGAAGCAGGAGGGTGAGGAATTCATGGGGCCACGGTTCGACCCCAAACAATGACTTTGCAGGCATAATCAAAGTTAATAGCTTTGAAGTGGGGCGGTTTCCCTGGCTATAATACCTAGGCTCAATCCAGTCACACGCACTGTCTGTGGTCAGCCAGAGAGAGCCATGGTGACAGCAACATCAGAGACAGGAAACACTGCTCTTGGCTTTGAGGAGGGAAGAAGATGAGCCTCTAAGCGCTATTGATGGGCTTAGAAGCTGGAAAAAGCAACGGAAAGACTCTTCTTTGGTGCCTCCCAGCCTTCCAATACCTCAATTCCTCCAGGAGGCTGGTGGCACACTTCTCAAGTATTGTTCTAAGGCTTCAAGTTTGCGGTTATTTGTTACAAAAGTAACAGGAAACAGTGTGTTACCTTCCAACCGCCAGCTCTGAAAACTAACCCTGTGCTCCCTCACCCGAGTAGAGCTCATTCCTCTGTTGGAAGCAACTCCACAGAACAATGTGTACCCTGAGCAGACACTAATCTGGACCAAGTCTTGTTAAGTGACAGATTGAGCGAGAACAGGGATTGGTGTGTAAAATGAAAAAAGATAGTTTGTTTTCTTTTTTTAAAACAATGAAGTGACAGAATGGGCCAGGTCTTGGCCATGCCAGGTGAATGTTCTCATTGTGCTCAGCTAAGCAGCACGTGGTGGCTTGCCAAAGAGCCAGAAAGAGCGATCAGAGTGAGGGAAGGGTCAGAGGAGACAAAGGTCTAGCGAAGGCCCGAGCGGGACGCTGTGCAGAGTCTCTGTCAACATGAGAAGGCTGAGACACCTGACAGAAAGAAGTCCGTCGTGAGAACACCTCGTCACAGGACTGCGATTTTTCTGTGAAGCCAGAAGCCAGTTTCGGAGGCCTTCTCGCCCCCTAGAAGAATGGATGGCACAGCCTGTTTTAGGTGGACGGACGTTGGCTCCTATGAGAGACTGCCTCTCTCTGCTTTTGCTCTGTGTTGCTTTAACATGTTTGATTTCTTTAAGCTGTTAAGCCCTAGCCTGGAAGTTCACAGACGTTCAGCTTTTCCCAGGTCTCAGGATGCACACACACTGGCCCCACTGACACAAGGCTAGCTTTCTCTGTATCCATTCCTTCCCTGCGAGAACTGCAGCAGATAGAAGCGAATGTCTCAGGGGTCAGGTGTGTTGCCTGGTTCACTATCGGGGGAAGTCGCTCCCTGCCAGTGAAATGGTTGCCAACCTGGAACCTGCTACTCTCCAAACTGGTTTGGTTTTTAGCCCCTCACCTTTCTGACTTCTGCTCACTGCCTGTCTCGGATTCTTTCTCAGTATCAAGATGTTACTAATGAGACCTGGTTGAGTTTTGAGGTGACCGGTAAGAAAAGTGTTTGTAAAAAGGTGGAAGAAAAAAGATGCACAGAAGCCAAACCTCAGGAGAGGAGGGAAGTGGATGGTATTGTCATAGTACCCTCCTAGTACCAGGACAAGCACCCGTGTAGTGTGTGTGTGTGTGTGGTTTGTGTATATGTGTGTGTAGTATGTGTGGTGCGTGTGTATATGTGGTGTGTCTGTGGTATGTGTGTGTATAGTGTGTGTGTAGCATATGGGTGTGTGTGTTGTATATGTGTGCATGTGTGTAGTGTATGTGTGTGGTGTGTGTAAATGTGCGTATTGTGTGTGGGTATGTGGTATGTGGTGTGTGTGTGTATGTATGTGCGTGTGTTGCATTGTGTGTAGAAGCCTGATGCATGTGGAGGCCAGAGGTCAACCTCTAGAGTCACACCATAGGAGCTATTCACCTTGGGCTTCAAGACACAGTGTTTCACTGCCCTAGAACTCAGTGGGCAGCTAAGATGGTTGACCAGCAAGCCCCAGAGGCCTGCCTGTCTCCATGCGCACTGGGATTACCAACGCATGTCACCATGCCTGGCGTTTTACTGTGTGTTCTGGGGATCGACCTCAGGCCCAACACGCTCCTGCTGTAAGCTACCAGCCTCTGCTTCTGGGTTAATGTTTGACAAAAGGGTGGTGTGGTGATTGTTGCTGATGTGGTTTATGAGACAGGTCCTCTACACATACCCTGCCTGTCCTCACTCTGTAGGCCAGGTTGGCCTCAAACTCACAGAAATCCTCCTGCCTCCAGAGTACTGGGATTAAAGGACTGTGCCACCACCACCCACTCTGGACCAGCTTCTTCCAACTCGATATCTTCCTGCCTTGGCCTCTTGAGAGTTGGGATCACAAGTAAATGCTACCGTGCCCAGCACGGTGCAGTTTTGTCAAGGAATGAGATGCTTGGGGGTCCCTGCTCAATGGGTCTGCACAATTGTCAGAAGTTGCTGGGGCACGGGCCTATCTGCTCTCAACACCACTATACCAGGACAAAGACTTTGCAAAAGCCGAGGTGACTGATAGAAGAGAAGGTACCTGGTAGCTAGCTGCCTGCGCTGACGCCCAGGTGTGTCTGACGTGCCCAGATCTGATGTCTTTCCGGGTGAGTATTTAAAGCACAGGACCAGAGGAGCCAATGGGCGAACAACCGTTTGGGATGTGGAGCGTGTTAATCAGGAGCTGTCATCCAATCAGCACAGAGCACTGCCTTCTACAGATGGGTCCGAAGTTACCAGAGCTGTCTGTTCTTCAAGAGAAACCAGAAGACGGGTTTTGGGGAAGGAGTAGCACCAGCTTTTATGAAGTTATTAGAAACGAGAAATGTTCTGAGGTCCTGGGCCACGTATTGTGGCCCTGTCCTCTTTCTCTGCCAAGTGCAACTTCTGCACCCGTTCATGCACCATGTGGCTTGGGGGTATGTTGGGAGCAGTGAGACCCCAGATCCTGAATTTCTTGTAATCCCCTGATCTGAGTGCCTACAGCTGCTCTGAGCACAAGACCTTCAGGAGTTCCTGATGGCAGAGTGGTTTCTGGTGGGTTTGGCTGGGGTGTAACTATCTCTATATAATCTGCCCCTGAAAGCAATAAAGGGGGCATTCTTGAGGAATTCAAGGATGACCCATGTCGCTGTCTCTCTGTCTGTGTGTCTGTGTATTTTAACCTCTAGCCCCCTGCCCGAATCTCGCAAACTGGGTGCCAGCGCGCCGAACTCAGACACGGGCGCAGTGCGCGGCAGAGGGACAAGGATAGTCTTTGGGAGGATGAAAGACTCTTCTGGGGGCGTCTTTGCTCGTGGACACTGAACCCACTGTGATTCATTTCTGTTCCTGATCCTGTGCTGGCTGCCAAGGGACACAAAGCCAGGTATAGCCAGCCTGTGTGGTACACACGCCTGAATCCCAGCATTCAAGAGAAAGACGCGTGACATCATCATCATCTTCCACGAGACTCTGTATCTGAAAATTGGCAGGGAGTGGATCCTGGGGGCGGGAGGGTTCATCTTCTTCAGGAATTCAAGACAGGGCCTGGGTATCTTCTAAGGGTCTGGTGGCTCTCAAACACCCCAGGGGCAGATAGAAAACGCCAGGCTCTACATGGTAGCAGAATGGGTGAAAGTGGGTGAACCTTGAGAGAAGTTTGGCAGATTCTCCACTTAGTGTGGTAGACTTCAGATAAGTTATGACTGTCTCTGAGTCCCTTCTTGTCGGGGTGTCTGCGCCCTAGGATTGCCGTGGAGCTATTTCCTCGCCGCTTTTCCCTCCCAATTTCTTGTGCCTGTGTTTTTAAAACCCAGTGTCTATTAGTGCTGGCTGGCTGTCCAGTAGATGGAGCATGATATGCTCTGGAGCGAGCCTACCAGGTGTCCTGCCAGTCTCAGGAGGAGGGGGCCGGCAGGGTTGGGTGGGTACCAGGCCTCGGTGAGTTGCAGAGCTTACAGAGACGGAAGCCAAAGGCGTGTGATAGATTTAACCCTGGAGTGTGGAAAGCGGGCTTGAGCAAGATGAGGGTCTTGCGTGGGCCTCAGGCGCGGTCCGGGCGGAGCAGGCAACGCGGCGCCACCTGCCGGTGGGATCAGGCCATTGCCTCTATCCTGGCTCGCCCGCCGCAGCCCGAGGCTAGAGGGAGTTTGGCCTCATTGGTAATCCTGGAAGACCTGACTCTGGGCTGTGGTGTGACTCTAAAAGACGCCAGATTCCAAAGCGGCCGAACTCGGTATTGTCTGGATTAGGACAGACATTCCGAAAATCCTTAAACACTAGGGAAAGTCAAAGAGGATTTCCAAAGAGAATTCTCAAAGACGGTCAAGCCTACCCTTGCGGAGGTTGCTGGGAGGAGCCGAGGGGGGGGGGGGGGGACTCGAAGGACACCGGACGAGCCTATCAATGAGTGAACAGAGACCGCAGGACCGGATCTCCGTGGTCACGGGTGTTACTTCTCAAGAAAACGTCAGACATTTATTCATTTGCCCAAATCAGGTTTTTTTTTTTTTTTCCCAAAAAAAAAGCCAATGTCATAAGATACGAAATACTGTGTTTCCTAAAGTGAGATGTATATTTTTTCTGATTATAAAGGTAACCTGCAAACTGGCCGAGACGGTGCTCGGAGGTAGGAGGGCCAGACGTTCAAGGTCAGCCTCAGCTGTGGAGCAGTTGGAGCCTAGTCTGGGTTAGGTTGCACCAGACCAGGGTATAAACGCTCAGAAAAACACATTAACCGAGACCGACTCGTCCTAGGGACCCTGCAAGGTGTTTCAGGCGACTTTCTGGGGCCCGTTCTGCTCAGAGGCCAGCAGGTGGCAGCGCGCCGCTGCGGTAGGGGGACCGGGGAGGACGTGGCCTCGTCCCGTGCAGAGCTTGACAGTTTTTTTAACAATGATGTCAGCCAATTCCTTAGTGGCTTTTAAAGCCAAGCTTAGAAGCTACCAACAAGATGTTATTCCCTCTGAGTTTCTGAGCCAGAAAACGTGTGTTTGCTCCTGCAGCTGAACAGTCAGAGGACTTCGGGGAAAGTCCACCTAGTTTCTGAGTCTTGCTTTCTCACTTTCTCCCCTTTCAGTCTGTAGGTCAGCTCTGTCCTGGGGCAGCCTTTCCTCGCTTTACCAAGCAGCGGCAGCTGCTCCGGCCTCCTAGTCATTCAACTCCTAGTAACACACTTCCAGGGCCTGGACTGAGTCTTTGGCCTCTTTACCCCCCCTCCCTCTCCCTCTCCCTCTCCTCCCTCTCCCTCTCCCTCTCCCTCTCCCTCTCCCTCTCCCTCTCCCTCTCCCTTCCCCTCCCCCTCCCTTTCCCTCCCTCCCTCCCTTCCTCCTTCCCTTCCTCCTTCCCTTCCTTCCTTTCTTTCCTTCCTCTTCCTCCCCCTCCTCCTCCTCCTCCTCCTCCTCCTCCTCTTCCTCCTCCTCCTCCTCCTCCTCCTCCTCCTCCTCCTCCTCCTCCTCCTCCTCCTCCTCCTCCTCCTTCTCCTCCTCCTTGTCCTCCTCCTCCTCCTCCTCTTCTGCTTCTTCTGCTTCTGCTTCTTCAGCTTCTTCTTCTTCTTCTTCTTCTTCTTCTTCTTCTTCTTCTTCTTCTTCTTTTATGAGACAGGGTTTCTGTGTGGTCCTGGCTGTCCTCAAACTCACTCTGTAAACCAGGCTGGACTGGAACTCAGAGATCCACCTGCCTCTGCCTCCCGAAAGGTTGGGATTAAAGGCGTGCGCCACCACTGCCCAGCTCTTCTTTCTCTTTAAAAACAAATATATTTCTTTTAGTTTTTTGAGATTGTGATATAAATACATTCTTTGCCCCTTCTCTTTCTTCCCTTAAAACCCTTCCATACACCACTTGTTATACGGAGAGTCCACCAGAGAGGACCACACAGGCACAGTCCATGCCAATTGAAAGTCTGTGCTCGGAGATTGAGACCTAGGTGTAGCCGTGAGCACTGAGAGCTACACCCTGTTATCTTGCTCGGCAGCTCCTAGGAGAGATTTGCCCAAGCAAAGCAATTTCACAGAAGCCAAGCTAGCTGGGCATCTTGACTTGAGGTTCCTAGAACAGAGCTGGGCCATTTTCAAGGGGCTCTCCATCAAGGAGATGAAATTCTAGTCAAGCCTGAAAGGGCCTCAGTAGGAATACAAGATGGAGGAATCTCTGTCCTGTCTTTCTCACTCCCTCTAGGCCTCTTTCAAACCCACTGCCTCTTCTTCCATTAATTGTTGTGATATGCATATGTGTACATACACGTATATTGTTAATTATATGGATATTTTCAGGGCTGACCATTTGGTATTGGACAACCATCCGGAGTGCTCTTCCCTGGGGAAAATTGCTCCTCCTGCCCACCCTCAGTATCCTTTAGTGGTTTGTGTTCCTTGTGCACGATTGAAGCCTTCCCATCTACTCCAGTATGGGGTGCTGGCCTTGTTCAGCTCACCTTTAAATAGTCTTATGGGCGAGACTGAAGGGATGTAGCTTCTGACGTTACTAGGAGACACCACCTCATAGCAAATTCCCTGATCCTGCGATTCTCACAATCTTTCCACTCCTCTTCTGTAATGTTCCATGAGCCTTGGGTGTGGGAGTGTTTTGTAGCTGTATCTGTGTGGGTCTACACTCATCCGGCATGTTGATTGGTTGTAGCTTTCTGTAACAATCCCTACTTAGTGCAAAGAGAAGTTTCCTGACGAGGAGCGAGGACTTCATTTACCTGTGGGTATTGTTTGGTTAAGTGGCAGCTGTCAGTTCTCCAAGGCCAACGGCCTCACCAGCCCTGGGTGGTTGTTTGGTTTCCAGGACCAAGCACTATGTCCATCTTGTTGATCAGGTCTTAAGTTAAATCGGAGAACTGGTGGTCACTGCCACAGTGTGTGTGCCACTATTGCAACCTTAGTGTTACCATGCCGTGCTGCCATGGATCTGGTCTACAGCAGGGACCCTGGTCTGCAGCAGGGATCCACTGGAGTCAGAGCATTTAAAATGACATCATAATGACAAATGAGAGTTAACTGTGATCCATGACCCTGTGAGTAGTGCAAGATATCTAAGTATAATATTAATATACATTTAGGCTACTAAGAATTCACAACACCCTATAAGTAGGCATCATTATCAGCCACATTTTATAGATAAGGCCTGGTATTGCACTTAAGGCCAAGACCCTACTCTAAGTAACAGAAACCAGGAGCCAAGACTGATTTCTGCTCTTTCCTCGGGCCTCCCAACCAAGCAAGCAAGGGCATCATGCGTCTACCCATGGACCACCCAGGCACATGCAATTATAGAATCCAGATCACATAAGGAAATGAACCTCACTGTGGTGAGAATGTATGTTATAGCACAGGAAGACAAGTGGGGAGAAAGGACGTGGGAGGTGTGTGGGAACAGAGTGTCACTGAGCTAGAACGGCGTTCCAGAGCTAATGAGATGGCTCAGTGAGTCCAGCGCTTGCCACATAAGCGTGTGTACTGCGGCTCTGACCCCAAGAACCCATGCAGAAGCTGAGCAGCTGTGGTGGCCACTTTAGTCCAGTTCGCAGGAAATAGAACTAGGAGTCCCCAGTGTACGCTGGCTAGCTCAGCCAGCTTGGTGAACTCTGACTTTTACAAGATATCCTACCTCGAAAACTAAAATGGAGAGCCGTTAAGAAACACACCCAATGATAACTTTGGACTCTACATGAGT
>NC_052047.1:1892500-2057242 GCF_903992535.2 Arvicola amphibius | reverse complement strand
CCTCCTCCTCCGCCTCCTCTCCTCCTCCTCCTCCTCCTCCTCCTCCTCCTCTTCTTCTTCTTCTTCTTCTTCTTCTTCTTCTTCTTCTTCTTCTTCTTCTTCTTCTTCTTCTTTTATGAGACAGGGTTTCTGTGTGGTCCTGGCTGTCCTCAAACTCACTCTGTAAACCAGGCTGGACTGGAACTCAGAGATCCACCTGCCTCTGCCTCCCGAAAGGTTGGGATTAAAGGCGTGCGCCACCACTGCCCAGCTCTTCTTTCTCTTTAAAAACAAATATATTTCTTTTAGTTTTTTGAGATTGTGATATAAATACATTCTTTGCCCCTTCTCTTTCTTCCCTTAAAACCCTTCCATACACCACTTGTTATACGGAGAGTCCACCAGAGAGGACCACACAGGCACAGTCCATGCCAATTGAAAGTCTGTGCTCGGAGATTGAGACCTAGGTGTAGCCGTGAGCACTGAGAGCTACACCCTGTTATCTTGCTCGGCAGCTCCTAGGAGAGATTTGCCCAAGCAAAGCAATTTCACAGAAGCCAAGCTAGCTGGGCATCTTGACTTGAGGTTCCTAGAACAGAGCTGGGCCATTTTCAAGGGGCTCTCCATCAAGGAGATGAAATTCTAGTCAAGCCTGAAAGGGCCTCAGTAGGAATACAAGATGGAGGAATCTCTGTCCTGTCTTTCTCACTCCCTCTAGGCCTCTTTCAAACCCACTGCCTCTTCTTCCATTAATTGTTGTGATATGCATATGTGTACATACACGTATATTGTTAATTATATGGATATTTTCAGGGCTGACCATTTGGTATTGGACAACCATCCGGAGTGCTCTTCCCTGGGGAAAATTGCTCCTCCTGCCCACCCTCAGTATCCTTTAGTGGTTTGTGTTCCTTGTGCACGATTGAAGCCTTCCCATCTACTCCAGTATGGGGTGCTGGCCTTGTTCAGCTCACCTTTAAATAGTCTTATGGGCGAGACTGAAGGGATGTAGCTTCTGACGTTACTAGGAGACACCACCTCATAGCAAATTCCCTGATCCTGCGATTCTCACAATCTTTCCACTCCTCTTCTGTAATGTTCCATGAGCCTTGGGTGTGGGAGTGTTTTGTAGCTGTATCTGTGTGGGTCTACACTCATCCGGCATGTTGATTGGTTGTAGCTTTCTGTAACAATCCCTACTTAGTGCAAAGAGAAGTTTCCTGACGAGGAGCGAGGACTTCATTTACCTGTGGGTATTGTTTGGTTAAGTGGCAGCTGTCAGTTCTCCAAGGCCAACGGCCTCACCAGCCCTGGGTGGTTGTTTGGTTTCCAGGACCAAGCACTATGTCCATCTTGTTGATCAGGTCTTAAGTTAAATCGGAGAACTGGTGGTCACTGCCACAGTGTGTGTGCCACTATTGCAACCTTAGTGTTACCATGCCGTGCTGCCATGGATCTGGTCTACAGCAGGGACCCTGGTCTGCAGCAGGGATCCACTGGAGTCAGAGCATTTAAAATGACATCATAATGACAAATGAGAGTTAACTGTGATCCATGACCCTGTGAGTAGTGCAAGATATCTAAGTATAATATTAATATACATTTAGGCTACTAAGAATTCACAACACCCTATAAGTAGGCATCATTATCAGCCACATTTTATAGATAAGGCCTGGTATTGCACTTAAGGCCAAGACCCTACTCTAAGTAACAGAAACCAGGAGCCAAGACTGATTTCTGCTCTTTCCTCGGGCCTCCCAACCAAGCAAGGGCATCATGCGTCTACCCATGGACCACCCAGGCACATGCAATTATAGAATCCAGATCACATAAGGAAATGAACCTCACTGTGTGAGAATGTATGTTATAGCACAGGAAGACAAGTGGGGAGAAAGGACGTGGGAGGTGTGTGGGAACAGAGTGTCACTGAGCTAGAACGGCGTTCCAGAGCTAATGAGATGGCTCAGTGAGTCCAGCGCTTGCCACATAAGCGTGTGTACTGCGGCTCTGACCCCAAGAACCCATGCAGAAGCTGAGCAGCTGTGGTGGCCACTTTAGTCCAGTTCGCAGGAAATAGAACTAGGAGTCCCCAGTGTACGCTGGCTAGCTCAGCCAGCTTGGTGAACTCTGACTTTTACAAGATATCCTACCTCGAAAACTAAAATGGAGAGCCGTTAAGAAACACACCCAATGATAACTTTGGACTCTACATGAGTATACACCATGTACATGCACACAACATATGCAGTCACACATACAAACATACAGAGAGAGAGAGAGAGAGAGAGAGAGAGAGAGAGAGAGAGAGAAACAGAAAAGCAGCAAAGAAAAAAAGAAGCAGGGTGTATGTGTGGCGGGGGATAGCATTCCAGATGGGAGTAATATGTGCCAAAAACGGGACGGAGGGAGGGAGGGAGGGAGAGGGAGAGGGAGAGGAAGAGAGAGAGAGAGAGAGAGAGAGAGAGAGAGAGAGAGAGAGAGAGAGAGAGAGAGAGAGAGAGAGAGAGAGAGAGAGAGAATGAATGCTTTTATGCTTTTCCTGGAAGCTCTCACTGTGGTCCAGAACCTTGCCCTTGCCTCACCCCTTCTGGGTGGGACGTTATGCTATCCACAAATATCTGGATCATGTCCGAGATTCTCAGCCACTGGCTAAGTTGACCCTTTCTAGGGATATTAGGGGTGGGCAGTAGAAAGAGCGGCTATCGCCCGGGTCTACCACGACATTGACAGCCTGGTTCTCTGGGCTATCTTAAAATGCATGCTGCAGTTTTCTGATATTTTCCATATGTCATGAAATTTATGAGTCTGTTCTCCCAGAACAGCCAGAGAGCTCAGAGGCACTTGGTGATGTATGTGAACGGCCTGGCTCCTCTGAGAAAGGATTCAATTGTGCCTCTTACCGTGTTAATCCTAAATCTTAGACTGAAACAAATAGAAAATGCAAATCTGTCTTCCTAGTTTAAGGGCTTTGCATTCTTTGGTAGTTTCAAAAACAATCAAGCAGAGAGAAAAACACATTTTAGCAAATATATCTGATTATAAAGTGTAGCTGCTCTGGCACATTAGAAAGGCAGCCAAGTCAGATACTTCCTTGTCAACCTTCCCTTCCAGCTGGCAAGCATTTAAAATAATATTTCAAAGAGGTTTAACATCCATGATTACATTGTTTGATTATTGCACTTTCTAGATAATGGTTTTTTGAAATTGTATCTTGCAGCTAAAAATTAAGCAGTGACTTCTGGGTATGCATGGCATTCTTTAATAAAATGAGACCCAATATAATATTCTCAGAGGCTGAGCAGTAATATAGAAGAGATTTACTGTCGTCCAAGTGAGTGAGATCACTGATCCTATAGGATTCTTATTATTTTCTCAAGCTAAACTCCAGAGAATGCTGGGAATGGAATCACAGGCCCACTAATGTCTGGCAGGATCTTGGGTGGACTTCCCATTCCTGTGTGGATAACTGAAGAGTTCCTGGCTGAGGGCAGAAAGGATGTCCCAGGAGAAAGCTGGGGGCAAAGCCGCTGTGTCCACTGGAGAAAATGTGCCTCTGACACGTAAGGCAGTCGCACTACCCCGTATGTAACCTGGGGAAGGTGCAGTCAAGCAGAGGACGGATTATCCCATCCTCAAGACTGCATAGTCTCTCATGATCAGCAACCGCCCCAGAGGCGATGCATGTTCTCCTGAACAGCCAACATGCTATGACCGTGCACCCTTTCCCTGTCATACAGTGGGTGCAGCTCTGCAGCTCTCTGACTATGACCATGCACCCTTCCCTGCCATGCAGCGGGTGCAGCTCTGCAGCTCTCTGACTGTGACCATGCACCTGCCCTTTCCTGTTATGCAGCAGGTGCAGCTCTCTGAATGTGACCATGCACCCTTCCCTGCCATGCAGCGGGTGCAGCTCTGCAGCTCTCTGACTGTGACCATGCACCTGCCCTTTCCTGTTATGCAGCAGGTGCAGCTCTCTGAATGTGACCATGCACCCTTCCCTGCCATGCAGCGGGTGCAGCTCTGCAGCTCTCTGACTGTGACCATGCACCCTTTCCCTGTCATGCAGCGGGTGCAGCTCTCTGACTATGACCATGCACCCTTCCCTGTCATGCAGTGGGTGCAACTCTCTGACTGTGATCGTGCACCCTTTCCCTGTCATGCAGCGGGTGCAGCTCTCTGACTGTGACTGTGCACCCTTTCCCTGTCATGCAGCGGGTGCAGCTCTCTGACTGTGACCATGCACTCTTCCCTGCAATGCAGCGGGTGCAGCTCTCCCAGTTCTCAAAGCCCTTGAGTTTGGTCCCTTGTCTCTCAACATGCTGTGCCCTTCCTTCAGATCCTGTGCCGATTTGCACCTGCAAGGGGAGCAGGATTACATCTCAATTCCAGCTTTGATCTGCTTCCTTCTTACTTAGACCCAGCCTTGAAGAGGACTCTGCTCAGGCCCCAGTTCCATGGAAGCAAAATATTAGGTCAGACGGGCTTTTCCATCTGGAATATTTCTTTAATAAAAGCACTAACGGTGTGGTAGAAGGTGAGAACCTAGATGGATTTTCAGGGTGGCAATGTCACAAGCAATGGCTGTACCTTGTTCGTACGTTAGACCAGACGGAACTGATGGACGTAAGGCTGAGTCCTCTTGGTGCTGGCCGCGTGCTCCCTCATTGGGTCACCTATGGCTACTCACCTCAATGACTTGGCACAGTGAAAACTACTGTGTTCTCTACAAGCCCATTGTGGGTGCTACTGCTTGTGACTTCAGGGATCCAATCACTGATACCACGCATATGACTCTGATACCCCAGAATCCTTTGTACCAGGAACACAGGATGTAGGCTATTGCTGTGACAGACCTAACCTAACTGTGTGGTTTTTAGAGAATGTGGAAGACTTTGTGGACTAGAAAGTCAATTGAACACTGTACGCAGGGGCGGGGCGTAGAGAGCCATGTGTACTGTGGGAGTCCAGCTCGAGAAGCTTCAGAGGGTAGCAACATGAGCCACTGTGTTAGAGATCATTCTTGTGGTACTTTGGCAAAGACTGATTGTTTTCCGTCCTTGTCTGAAGAATTTTCGTGAGGCTAAGTTGAAAAGCACTGGATGATGTTCTTTGGTGGAGGACGTTTGAGGACAGCCTAACACTGACTGCTTCACATCATTAGTGGTCACTCTCGTGCAGGTCTCCAGAGAGAGAGAGACAGTAGGGAAAAGGCAATACAACATGTACAACTGGAAGGGAAGGAGCTCCAAAAAATGTGGTGTGGGAGCCAAGGCCTGAGAGAGGAAATCAAGGCGAGGCCTGATCTGCTCTGGAATGAAGGGGCAAAGCCCTTGGAGAAAGATCCCACCCAGCCAAGCTTCTAATTTGTTGGAAGAAAAAAGCAACAAATCAGAGCGACAGCAACTCAAGGGCCAGTCTCACTGGAGTCTGTGGCCCCTGCCGCTCAGGCCTCTGAGCCTTGAAGGAACAAAGGAGTTGTGGAATTTCCCCCACAGTTGAGGAGAGCTGCTGAGATCCTGTGGCAAAGGATTCCCTGCATGGAGGCCCCAAGGCCATTGCGGGCAGCTGTGAAAGTGAAGCCTGGAAAGCCTTTGTAAGTGAGAGATGCCAGAACCCTGGAATGTCTACCAAGGGGGCAGATGGGGCAGAGCCAGCCCAGGAAGTGAGCGTCAGGGCGGCTACCTGGGCCTGGAGAAAGTCACAACGAGGGACTCAGTGAAACTGTGATTGCAGACCTTGTCATTGCACCCAACAGCATCTTCTCATCTGAGTCTCCATGTGCTGGGAACAAGAGGAACTGTGGGCACGTGTCTTCACACACACGTTTGCGGGATGCTGGTACATGCACAGATCCAACCCATTCTTTTTAAAAATTAAAATGCAATGACATCATTTCCTTCTGCTTCACTGCTTGTACTCTCCCTCCTGCCCCTTCTCAAAATCTTGATCTTTTTGTCTTTTTCTTTGTTATTGTCACACACACAGACACACACACACACACACACACACAGACACACACAGAGAGATGCATAAAAACAAACTGCCTGGTTCATTTGGTGCTACTTGTATACATGGATGATTTCAGGGTTGACTGGTATGGAATAATGATTTGAGCACTGTAAAGATTTGTCACTTGTATTGATTTAATAAAGCGTTGATTGGCCAGTAGCCAGGTGCTGTAGCAACTCTTTCAGCCAGTACCTTTAAGATACCAGCCCACTTGGGCATGGCCTTTTATACTATAAATGCCGATGTAAAGTGCACGCTGGCTCTCTCTTCCAGTTGCTGGATTCAGTTCCTGTTCCCCATTCATGCAGAAGACTGTGATCTGAGTCTGTAGCCTCTTATTGGTTAATTCTCACATCTTCCTTTAACCCATATTTAGTAATCTATGTAGCACCACGAGGGGTGGCTTACCAGGAGAGATCTTAACCTGCATCCATCTCGGAGAGGAGAAGCATGGCGACTGCCTGAAGCGTCTCCCCACTCCTGCTACCCAGCATTCTGTTCTGTCCATTCCACCTACCTAATTTTCTGTTCTCTTAAAGGGCCAAGGCAGTTTTCTTTATTAATTAACCAATGAAAGTAGCATAGACAGATAACTCTCCTCCATCATGAGTCTATCCCTAAATAAATAACCCTTCATTATACTCAATTCTGAGCTTCAGCCAGGCAGGAAGTATAGCCAGGGTGACAGACTAGGAGAATTCTGGGAAGAGGAAAGGCTCAGTCCGCAGTCACCAGCCGGATG
Organism: Arvicola amphibius; assembly: GCF_903992535.2. NCBI lineage: Eukaryota > Metazoa > Chordata > Mammalia > Rodentia > Cricetidae > Arvicola > Arvicola amphibius. The sequence continues at coordinate 2,050,512 of NC_052047.1, read as the reverse complement.
CAGAGGAAGCAGGATGAGAACGCTGCGCTGAGGAAAGGTACCAAGCCATGTGGCTAAACATGGATTAGAACTATGGGTTAATTTAGGTTGTACAAGTTCATTAATAATAATCTTGAGCTTATAAGTCAAACAGTTTATAATTAATGTAGGCCTCTGTGTGTTTCTTTGGGACTGAACGGCTGCGGGACCAGGCGGGACAGAAACTTTCGTCTACAGTTGATCACTTAGTGTTGGATAATCAATTTCTCCAGAAACATCCCTTAGCTGCCTGTAGTTCTTCGCCCAGGGTAGGGCCTGTAAGAATTCCGTGTTTGCAGGTCTGCTGTCCCCGTTCAGCTCTTGTTTAGGGCTGTCACCCAGTCGCAGTATCACGGGTGTCACTGTGGATGTCTGTGCTGTCATTTTGAGGAGACGTTCTCACAGCAGAGTTCCTGGTTCCTTGCCTCTTACGGTTTCTCTGCTTTTCCTCTCCCTAGATGCTCCCTGAGCTCAGGTGCAAGAACTGTGTTGTAGATGTACCAGCTGGGGCTAGGTGTCTGGATCACCGTGCTCTGCATTGTGATCGGTTGTGGTTCCCTGTAATGGTCTCCATCTGTTGCAAAGAGGACTTTCTTTAATGAGGGGTGAAAGCCACACTTATCTGTGGGTGTAAGGATAAATATTTATGATACAGTTAGAAATTATGCTGTCTTCTAGTGATGGCAGGAGGTTCTCTTCTAAGATCCATGGCCTCACTAGCCCCAGGCAGTCAGCAATAGCTCCCCAATACTGGGTGTGATCTCCCTTCCCCAGAGCGTGCCTTAAGTCCATTGAGGAGAGTTATTGGTTCCCTCCAAACCTGGCTCTTATTAATAGTATAAAATGTGCTATGACAGCCATGATTGTGTGCACCTGAGGAAGGAGGGAATAATGTCATGCTTTGGGAGCCAAAGAAAATCAGAGAAAAACGGAGCTCCTAAGAGGAAACAATGGTTTCGGAAGTTCTGGAGCCTCACTGTCAATAGGTTAGTGACAGGGGCAAAAGAAACTCTGTTTCCCCAAATTCTGGAGGTTAGACAAAACCCGGCACTCCTCAGGAACTTGTGAGGCCAGTTCCCCTCCACCAAGGGAGCAGAAGGGACAACTGACCATCTCTGGAGTCTATGAGCATACCAAACCATATGCTGGCCTCCAGGCTCCCTCAGCATCACAAGTACCTGTTACACATCTCAGAATCCATCCAAGCTCCTCCCACCTCCCCTCCTACCCTGAATTTCTCTAACTTGTGGCCTTCCTCCTAATAACCCTGCTATCCCAGCAATGTGCTCTCTTTGCCCATATGGTCTCCCCCTCCTCCCCTGTCTCTCTTCATCAGCCACTTCTCTGCTCTCTCACACACACTCTCTCTCTCCTCTCTCTCTTACTCTCCCCCCTCTCCCCTCCCCAGGTCCAGTCTCCAGGCGCCCCTGACTGTTCTCTCTCTTACATCTCCAATCTTCCCCTTAACCACGGAGCCGTCCTGTTGTGAGTTATACAGTCAGGTGCAGTGATGAAGATATGAAAATGGATGTGACTACTTGAAAGGCAGCTCGTCGGTCAGGACGTCTTCAATTCTCGCCATTCTATACTCCATCCGCATCCAGCAAGCTTCTGGTTACAACTTAGACCCCACTTTGGGAGTAGAATGTGCAAGACATGGAGCTTTTCAGCATTCTGGCTTTTATTATAGTCCTTGCTCAGAAATAAATAATTGCTCCCAGTGGGCTGTGCAGGTCTTGAGCCTGTGCTAGGCCAGGCTAGTCCGTGGACAGGCCACGAAGACAGGGACTCCGCGTGGCAGGTAGGTGCCTCTGTTCTCCAAGGAAGTCTCTGACTGCTAGGTGGCTGAGGAGAGGGTTTTTTCCTCTTTGTACCCAAGGAGTGGCCCTTGTGATCCACACCCACAGTTTTTCATGTTCCCAGCAATTTTAGATTGGTTATTAATTTAGATTAACTTTGCGTAACTTCAGACCACACCAGTTCATACTTGTGGTTCCTAGGCCAAGCAATCATCACGAAGTTTGCATGCAGAGCCCTTTGAGGCTGTGCCCTCGGATGTAGTCAAATAAGGCTGAGAACAGCAGCTCTCCTCTGCAGAACCCCTTTCAGGGCAGGTTACCCCAGAGCACGCATGTGCATGCTCTTGAAATGAAGCCTTGGCACGTGTACGCTTGTGTCTGCATCAGAGTTTTCCAAATACTCTATTCTAGAAATGTTAACTCCCTCTAACCGAGAAATCGTGGTTTAGGCTGTGGGTTTAAAATAAAAGCTGAGCATGGTAGAAGCTACTGACCACACAAGAACTTTGGAAGTGAGAAGATGTTTTAGTGCAGAAAAGCGTGTCTGGTCATTGATGGCACAATGAAATGAGCAGGGATGTCTAACTCCCCAAGTGTGCTCTGCATTCCGTTGTCAGTCAGCCAGATCGTCGTGGGTCCACGTCTAAATTCCTAGAGCATTTTAAGTCCCAAGAAGGCAGACTCCCCCAGCCTTTGCCTCCTTAAAGCCCTGCACCTGTTCTAGGGACCATGGCTGTCTTATTTGGACAACAGATCCCGCAGAGAGGTAAGATAGTGACAGCTGAAGCATCTGTTGTAGAAGGAACAGGAGGAGGGAAAGGAAGGAATGGAAAAGAGAGGGAGGAAGGGAAGGAGGGAGGAAGCACAGGAAGGAGGGACTGAGGGATGGAGGGAGGCAGGGTGAATAAGTTCCCCTCTTTCTGTGGACCTGATTAAAACCACCCAGTGAACCACTTTCTGTTAGGGAAATTTTTGAAAAGTAAACAAAATGTCACCATACTGAATCTGTGTATGTGTCTGTGTGTGTGTGTGTGTGTGTGTGTGTGTCTGTGTGTGTGTGTATGTAGGTATGTGTGTGTGTGTCTCTGTGTGTATGTGTGTGTCTCTGTGTATATGTGTGTGTCTGTATGTGTGTGTCTGTGTGTGTGTGTCTGTGTGTGTGACTGAGCCACTCCTCTCTGGGCAGGAGGAGGGTACTCCAGCCACTTTGAGTACTAGCTGCAAAAGATTTTCCTTTGGCGACTGCTCCAGTCTTGTGAGAATGATCTCCTCTTAATAAGGACACTTATCAGATTTATCACCCCTCTGTGGTCTCGTTAAAGATCTAAGAAGAATCCTATTTAAATGGATAGGACAATGGGAGCTTTTTAGCAGAGAGCACATTTTAATTAAGATAGGAGCGTGAGACTGGTGCCCCGTGGTGGGTGGAACAACTGGGTTAAGAGAGAGAAAGAGAAGTAAGTAATCGATGTCAACCACTGCTTCTGCTTTTGCAGAAAGATATCTATTCTGGATGCAAAGTATAAAAAAATAGTATGTGCATCCACGTGACATGAAACCATGAAACACGTTCTCCTTGGAGTCATCTCCTTGTGCTTTTTTTATGGGACTGTCCTTCCTTTACGTCGCAAGGCTCTGTTTCCTGCTGGGTGCAACCCAAGGAGAGCATGAGAGTGAACACGGAATCCTAGAATAACACAGAGTAGCTTTATAGCGTTCTCAGCAGTGAGCAGACACACCAGGCTCCCAGATCGGCTGCTCTGCAGGGTTCAGTACCCTTCCTGCTCGAGTAATCATAGCAAGAGCTGTTTGGAAGCCTCGGTGTTGTGTCCCGCCTCTGGGGAAAATTCATTAAAAGAAGAAATATCCAATGGACCTCCTAAACTGACTGTAGAATGAAATCATTTCGTGGGAAAATGCAGGTGGATGCGGCTGGTGTTTCCAGACCGGAGTGACACTTATAACCACCTTCTTTGTTTGTGGCATTATTTGCGTAAATAAATAAATAGCCAGCAGCAGCCGCTTAGATGCGTTTTGGGTGACAATGGCACATGAGAACTTGCCGAACCTAAGCCAGAAGTATTTTCTCATTAAATTATAAATCTGTTGAAAGCAATGCGGGGAGAAGCTTGGAGTGGGATGAGGGTTGGCTTATGGGATATGTTCGGATTTTATGTCACCCTGGTGGTCAACAAATGTCATGCCAAGAACAGGTGAGTGCTAAATGAATCTCTTCTTGTGATGATTATAACAAGACTGTACAATAGAACACGGTAAATATAACTCATGCTTATTAGGGCTCCCTGGTATTTGCCTCCAGTCGGAGCGCTTAACAAAGATGAGTAAACAATGCTTGGTCTCCTGTGATTGCTAATTAAAATGCAATAAATTATAGAATCAATTTAAATTCTGGATCAGCTCTTCAGTGGGTTCAGTAAGCCTCCCAAATTTTATTTCCCCTTTGAGGGTCCCTTTTCCATGAGGCGATTGTGTGTACCGGCCTCTCTTTTGTTTGAGTTTTAATTGATCTGGCAAAATAACAGTAGCAGAACATATCCCAGGGCCTGACACGTTTCCTCAGTTCCAACATGTCAAGGCTAGGAATGGCCACCTAAGTTGTTTGTGGCAGGGACTTTGACAGGGAACCTAGAACAATGAGCCAGCCTGAATTCTTCTCTGGTATCAGCAGGGACAGAGGGCACAGCCAGGCTGGTGCTACAGACCTGCAATTTCACCTGCTCAGGAGGCTGAGGCAGGAGGATCACAAGTCCAACGGCTTCCTGGACTGCAGAGTGAGTTCAAGGCCATCTTGGGAAATTTAGTGAGGTCTCAAAATAAAAAGAGGGCTTGGGATTGTAGCTGAACGATAGGACACTTGCCCAACGTGGTCAAGACCTTGAGTCCAGTCCCTAGTACTGCAAAAACAACAAAACAGAAAACAAGGTGGGGAAGTGGGGTGGGGATGAGCAAAATGCATTGCATGAAATTCTCAAGCAAAATAAAACAAAAGCCTCAAAACAAAGAGAGAGCAGACAAGGGCTCAAGGCAGGACTGCCAGAGAAGCCCTGCAGGGAACTGATGCTTTCGTGTGTGTTTTGAAGATATTTTAAGTCAAGGAAGAAAAATATTCTAAGAATGAGTCTGGGAAAAGCAGCATCACCTTAACCAGGTGTGGCCAGACTCATTCCAGCTGTAAGGAAGAGAGAACATCTGTGTGCCTGCAATCCTAGCCCCAGGCAGCAGAAGTCAGGGCCTGGAGCAGGAACCTGAAAGGCTCTGCTGATTGCTCCTGGAGAGAGAGGAGAGAGAAACAGAGACAGACAAAAACAGAGAAAGACAGAGACACAGAAACAGAGGCAGAGAGAGGCAGACAGACACAAACAGAAAGACAGAGAGACAGAGACAGAAAAACAGACAGAAACAAAGACAGAGACAGACAGAGACAAAGAGAGACAGACAGAGACACAGAGAGACAGAGACAGAGAGACACAGAGAGGGAGTCCGCCTGTTGGTGTTTGCGTGTGCACCGGCACACACATGGTTTCCTATCTATACAGTTCATCTCAGCTTTCCTGCTGAGCAAAGCTGGAGGCCCAGGTCCAGGGAAGAGCACAGTTTAGGTTAGTCATGGAAGCCACGTGGAGGAACCAGTGTTGGAGATCAGCCTTACGCTAGCCATGGTAATCCCGACATCTGCTGCAGTGATACTGGGCCCCAAGTATCACCTGGAAATATTTATGACTGAATGAACACTTTGTTCAAGTTAGAGAGACCTGCATAAGGATGAAGGAAAATTAGTAAGAATTATTGATATCATAATCTACTTATAACTCAGGGATTCAGAAGTCACCTGGGCACCTCTTCATCTGTGCCTGTGTGTATGCATGTGCATGCCTGTGTGCATGTGTGTGTGCATGCATGTATTTGTGTGTGTGCACATGTAGTTTGTGCCAGGGATGGTGGGGGTGGAACTTGAGGACTCGCAGGTGCCAAGTACATGCCCTAGGATTGAGCTGCCATCTTGATCCAGGCCATGTGCCCAGTGTTCCCTGAAACCCAGCAGCTCAGTGAATCCCCAGACTGTGTCCTCTGACTTCCCAGGCCTAGTTCCCTTCCACTGGACATGGATCAGAACAGACTTGGGGCTGTCCTGTCATTGGGACCACAGCCTAGCCCCACTCTGCTATAGAGCATTCGGGGTTTTATCTTAAAGTTGGTGGTTACACTACTGTACCACACATCAGAACCTTACATTGAAAACCTAGAGCTGGAGAGAGGGCTCAGTAGTTAAGAACTCTGGTTGCTCTTCCACAGGGCCTGGGTTTGATTCCCAGTATCTGTAGCTCCAATTCCAGGGAATCTGTCACCCTCTTCTGGCCTCCATGGGGAACTACACATGGTCTACACACATGTAATACATGGATATACATGCAGGCAGAATGCCATACAATTAAGTTTAAAAAATTTTAAAAAGAAAGCAACAACAATTAAAAAAAAATCTTTATTCCTGTTCCTAGAAGGAGATTCTGGCTGTTTCTGTATTCAGCCCCTCTTGTAATGACCACCTGCCAGGACTTCAGCAAAGAACGCACAAGTAAGGAGACAAGACCCTGGAGCTCAGTCAGATGGGCTGTCACAGGGCCCCAGAGTCCTCTGCGTGTGGTAGACAGACACGGACAGCTGATGCATTGGTGCCTCAGACCCTAGAGTCTCTCCCCTGGAAGAAACGCGAGGGTGGGCACTTCCACACTGACAAAGGAGGTGTGGGTAATTTAAGGTCATCCAGGTGGTGTGTGGTGGACTGCCCACCCAGGTCTTCCTTCGGAATGAGTGAGAAGTGTAGGTCAGAACACAACAGCAAGCAGGAGAAGGAAATGAGAATGGGAGGGAGGAGTTTGAAAGCACTTCCCGCCTCTTGCCTCAGGGAAGCTCCTGTGCCTGACTGAGGAAGGTCACTAAGAGGTCCTCAGGAAGAAGCCCAGGCTCCCTCAGCTGCACAGATGTGGGGGGTGGTGCAGTCAGGGAGGCTTGTGTGCCATTGGCTACATCACGTGGTTTAGAAGAAAAATACCATGTAGATATGTGATCCCCGTTTCAGGGGGATGCTCTGTTATTGCTGGATTAGATAAACGGGGTACCACTACTTGCTTTGTTTAAGGGCACAGTGAGGTGTTTGATGAGCTCACAGAGATCTACCTGCCTTTGTCTTCCGAGTGTGCACCATCATGCCTGGCTGTATGGTTAGCTTTTAAAGAGTTTAGTGTTAAATTCTGAAGGTGGATAATGGAGCTATTCCTTGTATCTCATCAGATGGACCTGAGGCTTTGAGGCAGCCCCAACCCTCTTTGCACAGGCCAGCAGCTTCCTCCCAGACGACAACCCTTTTGCCTTTGACACTTTGAGCCAAGCCTAGCGCTGGTGTTGCAGTGATAACTGTGATGAGGGGCTTCAGCCAGCACACGGATGTTAGCCGTCTGAGATCCTAGCCCTTCTCGCCCCCAACACAGGAACGGGACACTGTCAGCACCATGTTACAGAAGGTGGGGCGGCGTGGCAGGGGGTGCCCAGACTGGAGGTTTCTTAGGGTTTGAGGCTCTTGCCTACATCTAATAGTAATTTTTCCTGCAAGCTGGGGGCAGAAGACCATCTGATTGGCCAGAGAAGGGGTAGCCATTCCCTTCTGAGGACAGTGACAAGACATTCTTCCTTTGAATTCTATTGTGCAAAGTGCCCCCTCCCCAGTACAGTAGAAGAATTACTTTCTAATAAAACTTATACACGACCAGACTGTGTTGATGGGACATAATTTTTAATACGCAATGTCCTGGAATCTGACAGATCCTGGCAGACTGGGTGCCCCTGTTTTAAAAAGCCGAACGTGGCTGACAGTCATCTCACCGACTCTCCTGTCTATTACAGTCAGTGCAAGGTTAGACAAATACATTCCCACCAGCACAAAACAGCAACCTTCCAAAATGTATGTCAGCGCTGTATTTACAGCCAAATCCAGTAGGAGCCCATGCCTCGTCGGCTGCTCCCATTAATGAGACAAATGTCAGCATCCATAAGCTATTTTTTTGCTCCTGCTTATCAAATCTTTCAAAAAATTGATAACTAGTCTTTATAGATTGTGAAAGTCAGATATAACTCTGAATGCATTGCTGTACGGGACCCCAAGGGGTAAACTCATCACCTGAAAGCCATTTTACATGGACGATTTGACTTTCATGCGGAGTGTCATAATGCACCCTGGATGGAAATCGAAAATAAAATATCTGGACTCCAACCTTCCCCTTGGTGGGATTTATGATTCCCTCAGTACAATAATTTTCAAAATTGTATCCCTTAAGCTACAAGACTTGATATATTATTAACTGCTTGAATTGAAGAAGCTTTCCAATAGGCCTACGTGCTGTCTAGAGGCCCGGATTAATTTCTATGGAACGACAAGCTTATCTCAAAGTGTTTCTCGGTGATCTAAACTGCCGGCTCCATCTTCTCTCCAGAACAGAGTGGAGGGAGGGCTCATGCCATCTCTGGTGGCTCCGGGACACACGGCTTTTATAGCGAAGCTCTTCCAGGGCACGATGGCTATTGACCAGTTAGAAAACTGGCTGTGATCCTTCAGTGCACCCCAGAGAGACTAGCTGCCACCTGGGACACCTGCCTTTCTGTTGTCGGCCTTGCCTGGGTTTAGTTTTGCGCTGGTGGAACCAAGGTGTCCCACACAGGGAGAGTCAGCAGTTTCGTTTCCATGGAGCTAGGGAGGAGAATTGTTTTGCTTTATTAACTTTTAACTCGATTATTTATTGTGTGTGTGTGTGTGTGTGTGTGCCCATGCCCGTGGGGGCTGGAAATCATCCCCGAGTGGTGTCCCTAGGAGCCGCCCTTTCGTTTTTCTGGCAGAGTCTCTCATTAGGACTTGGGGCTCACCCACTGGGCGAGGCTAGCTGACCAGCAATCACCAGAGACCTTCTTTCCTCTGCTTCCGACTCTTAGCAGGACAAATGCTTGCCACCGTTCCCAGCTTTTCACAAGGGAGGTGGAGCTCACACAAGTCCTCGGGCCTGTGTAGGAAGCACTTTAGTCTCTGGGCCATGTCCCGGCCTTTTTAACTTAATTTTAACCCCTGTTTCCAGATGGAGTTGTCTCCCACACCTGGTTTCACTGCCCTTCTTTGCGCACCACAAATCCCACACGTGGTAAATCAGCCATGACCAAGCAGGTGTAAAGAGACACTTGACCCTCCTCCTTCTCAAAAAAGTCTTTCCTATCCACCTGTGGCAAGATGGGGTTGGAAACACACTCTTTTAGGAAAACATTTAAATGGACATATTGGCTGGGAGAGGTGTTGCTGGCCATCATTCTGATTCAGGAATGGCATCAGAAACACAGCTTCAGAGACACGAAAATACAGGGCCCAAAGGCACACTGGTAGAAAGTAATGTCCCTCTGTCCCCAGGCTCCTGCAGAGGTGGCACCACTTAGGATCAGTCACCACACTGGAAACAGGCAGCAGGAAGGAAGGATCCTGAGTTTGATGATGGCCCTGAGAAATTGTACATCAAATTAGCCACTGCCAGTAATGAAGACAAAGGAAATGTTTCTGAACTGATAACAGATACGTTCTGTATGCATTTGCATGCATGTATGTGTGTGTGTATATTTATATATAGTATATAATTATACTTAGGCTCAGGTTTACGATGCCTAGGTCCACCCCCGGTGGCATATGTCACCTCCCTAATCTGGGACTACCAACATTGGGCAGTGCAATCATTGTCTACCTGTAAAGTCAATCGACTACAGGATTAAGCTTTTCAAATCTATAGTTTTCAATCTTTTAAAAGCATAAACCAGCACATGTGTCTCCTCAGATCACTGCAACAGAATGTGCTGAGTGTCTCGGCCAATGCTGGTCAAGTTCTTTCCACGCTGCCTTGACAGAGTTTGAAAACTTGAAACACTTGAGTTTCTGAGTTTCCCCCTCTTTCCTCTTTGTCAGCCCTTTAATTCTTTTGAAGAGTGTGTGCGTGCCAAGGACTGTGTTTATCCAGTGAAAGTGAACTCACAGCTTAAAGACACATTGGGAATTAGCTACCTGAATTCTTTAATAAATAATTGAATAAGCAAATGTCTGTTACTGTAAGAACTACAGGACACCAATTTTCCAAGATAAAATCTGAAGTTATTCACATAAGTAGCCATCACTATTTTTTAGTCTAGATTTAAAATAATTCTATTAATTCTTCGAGAATTCCTTACAATGCATTTTGAGCATAATCACCCCAATCCCTCCCTGTAACTCCTCTGAGAGCCACCTGTGTTCTCACAGGTGGGGCCGTCCACTGGCACGTGGTTGACCGGCCAGGACTCAGGGCCTTAGAGGAAACTGAGTCTCCTTCCCTGGAAGCCGTCAGCGGGCTAGGGCTGCTCAGTTAGGGGTTGCGGTCGTGAACTCTGTCCCACTCTGTGATAGAGCATCAACTGGCTTGATCCGGTGAAGAAACCAAGCTGCTTAGCTCGCTAGAGCAGGGTCCTGTGGTCCTGTCCAGTCCAGACACTTCCCTCTGTCTTCCCTGGCTCTCACCGTCTCTGCACCCACTCTTTTGAGATGCCCTCTGAGCCTTGGGGAGAGAGTGTGATACAGATGGCCCATTGTGGCTGAACCTTCCACAGTCACTTCCTGGCATTTTGACCATTTGTGAGTTTCTGCTTTAACCACCACATTGCACAAAGGAACTTCTCTATGAGAGCTGTGCTAATCTTCAGGTAGAGAGATGGGAATTTAGCAGACAGTTTGCTACGACGTCCAGTTATCAAAATAATAGAATTGCTTCACCCCTGGGGATTGTGAGCTCCTCAACCATAGGCTTCTGGCAGGATTTTTCCTTGAAAGGAGTGTGCTTCCTCGTATGGAGTGGGCCTTCCCTCCTGTAGTTCCAGAAAGTGGCCGCTTGCCCCAGAACATCTATGCCACTACTATGCCCATGGGCATGTCTTGCCATGATGGTCACTAACGTAACTCAAAAGATTCAAAGCTAGACAATGAGTTTCTGCCCCAGAAGCCTGCACAACACCCTCCAGGACTGTGAGAGCTAGCAGGCAGGGAGGAAGTCTCTTGTCCGACACCAACTTGATTTCTCCATGTCCTGTGGCCAATGTGTATGGCATCTTCAGCAGCAGACTCTTACCACCAAGCCCTGGGAGGCAATCAAGAGCAAGCACAATAGCCTAGATTGTTCAGGGGGGTCTTAGAAGTAGCCATCTTTTATAGGATGTCTTTCTCTCTCTGAGAGCTGTGGTCTGCCTGGCAGGACGGAGGCTGTGTAGGTATAGTACATCTTCCTGGTGACTCACAAACAGAAAGACGTTTACCAACTTATTATTAATTATAATTAATAATGTAGTAAATTATCTCTAGTCTGCCGATGGTGCATGAGTCAAGACCCACCTTACCTGATGCAGGATGAGAGTTCATCTTTCGCGGTTGGATGACTACTTTCTCTAAGCAGTACAGGATTTGGGCTTGGGCATGGTGCGGGGTTACAGAAACGGTCTCACACTAGTGCACCTTGAGCTACAGTGCCCAGGGAAGGAAACAATGACATGTAGAAACTGGAAACTTCCAAGCTATACTATCTCCCTTTTGTTTTTTGAGCCAAGTCGTTACAAAACTTTGTAGTGTGGAACTGAGGACTGGGAACATAGCTCAGTTGGTTAAGGACTTGCTTTGTGAGCCTGAAGACCTGAGCTTGTCCCGGTCCTTCCACTGCAGGGACAACCTGCATTTTAAAAAGCCAGGAGCACTTCTGCTCTCAGGGTCCCTTAGTTGCCTGTGTAAGAGCCCCATGAGATTTCCCCCTTACACCTCGGCACGTCGGTTGGTGTTGTTCAGGCCGCCGTGCTGTTCAGGTATTACAATTTCCCTGTCGTTTCTAGGACACAGTCTCATGGGAGAGTTTCTGGTCCTCCAGATCTTACCATCTTTCCGCTTCTCGTCCAAGATGTTCCCTGAGCCTTGAGTGTAGGAGTTATGTTGTCTGTCCCATGGGGCTGGGTGCCTCATGATCACTTGTTCTCTGTATTTTGGGCAGTAGTGATTCTCTGTAACGGTCTATTGCAAAAAGAAGCTTCTTTGGTAAAGGTTGGGAGGTACACCTTCCTGTAGGTAAGTGTAACATGTGAACAGGGATAGCAGCATATGAATGCAGTTAGGGATTATACTAATTTAATAAATTAGTGGTACTAGGTTCTCCTCCAAGATCCTAGCCCTGGGTAGTTGGCTAGGTTTAACCTACCAGGCAAATTTCCCTCCCGTTGAGCAGGCCTTATAGTCTGCTTAGACAACTGCTGGTTGCCGCTGAGATACGGGTGCCACTATTGCACCACTGGGGATCTGTCGCCGTGCTGATCACTGTGTGGTGCATAGGCTTCAAGGATGGGCAGCATTGTTGGGTACTTCCTGCCCTTGTTAGCTTGTGTAGCACCTTCTGGTTCTGTGAAAGCCAGTTCCCTGGGACAAGGCTTCCAGGTCAGATTCAGCTCAGGTCCTTTGAGCCCTGGGTCTGAAATGCATGGTGTCATTAATGGAGAATTATCTTCAAGCTCTGGGAGGCAACCAAGGGCAAAAGCAATAGCCTTTATTTGGGGGGAAGTTTAATTAATAATAATAATAATAATTTCTCAACAGTGGAGTCCCTTAATTGGTTATCCAATACCACGCGGTCAGCCTTGAAATCATGAAACACTGGAAGGAGTCAGCAGGTTGTAGCTATGTATTTGTGCATATGTATTTGTGCATATGTATTTGTGCATATGTATTTGTGCATATGTATTTGTGCATATGTATTTGTGCATATGTATTTGTGCATATGTATTTGTGCATATGTATTTATATTTGACAATTAGGGAGGAGGAGGTCAGGGGTTTGGGGGGAGATATGAAGGTGGACATGGGGGGAATCAGAGGAAGGAAAGGGAATGGAGGGAAATGACCTAATTATATTTTAATTACACAGAAAAGCCAGGAGTGAAGATTCTCACTTATAATGGCAGCACCGGGGAGGCGTGACAGGAGGGTGCTGGGGGCCGGCTGGTCTTCCAACCCAGCCCTAGCCTAGTCTTGGTGAGTTCCAGGCTGGAGAGAAGCCTGCCTTTAGAACTTAAACAAAGAAATGGTGGAAAGCTCATAGGAAATGGCGCTTGATGCTGTCCTTTGGTCGTGTGTGTGTGTGTGTGTGTGTGTGTGTGTGTGTGTGTGCGCGCGCGCGCGCGCGCGTGCGAGTACACCTATGCACACACATGTATGAGAGTGTGTGCACACATGTACAAAGAACATGGCAACAAAATTTCCTTGATCGTTCCTTTTGCAGTGGATGGACCGGAATGAGGGAAATCTCTGTATTCTCTCTGGGAAGACCTGGGCATGCAGCCCTCTGTTAGCTAGGAAGAGAACCAAGTTTGGAGTTGGTAACTTTGGCTATCACACAGCCAATGTGTTTGTAGAGCATTTAGCTTATTGACCTAAATGTTCTCATCTTTAGGGAGGAAAAGGCAGTCTAATTAATTCACAATAAAAATCCTCCATTTCATAGAAGATAAAACTAATATCACCCAAACAGAATTGAACGTGTGATACAACGCAGTCATCAGCAAGCAGCAGCCTTAAAAATTACAAAATCTGACCTTAATATGTGTGAATCTGTCAAGATTCCATTGTCGACAAGGATATTTTTGATATTCTTCTCTGAGCTGGAATCACGTCATTTATATGCAAATGACCACATCCTCAGCAGCTGCTGAGTCCCAGCTGAAACCCAGGGACTTATTTGCACTTAATAAAACCTCATAAATAGGTTTTGCTTGTGAGTGTGCCCACGTGAGGGAGCAAAAGCCCACAGCCGCCCTTTACAGTCACAAGCTCGGTTTTGTTTTGAAAGCAGACCCGCCACCCCTAACAGGATGCTTCTCAGTTGCCAAGAAACAAGATCCTTCCCGACTCAGGAAAAAAAAAACCTCCATGGAGGCAAGTGCTTCCCATCATGGCTGTAGGTCCATACATCTCTGGTCTTCTGGGGAGAAGAGAAGGCTTAATTCAGACTCCATGGCCAGCAGAGTTGCTGTCCAGGCCAGTGAGGGCTAAGAGGAGCCCATTGGGAAAGCCCTGGCCTGGCCCGGTAGAAAGCTCTGCCCTTGGGAAATGGAGAGCGCCTCCTTTGGAAACCAGCAGTAGGGAAGCAGCCCTGGGTGGGGATCATCGGTTTTCTCTGATTGCCCAAGCAAACATCACACGAGGTCACCCTAGACCAGGATAATAGGTCATTATTACCAAGTCAGCAGCTGTTGCTTTAAAAATACAAGTGAACGTTGTCCTTGTGTCCAGAGGATAGCCAGCCTCTGGTGTGTGTGCGTGTGCGCAAGAGAGAGAGAGAGAGAGAGAGAGAGAGAGAGACTCTGCCTTCCTTGTCAGCAAAGGGTACTGGAGTACAGGTGTGCGCTACCACATCTGCCTTTGCTATGGTTCTGGGCTCTGAAGAAGATTGTACAGCCAATACTTTACCCGTCAAGCCATAGCCTCAATCAGAGTTCACCAAGTTGAATGACGTTACCCTCACTATATTTAAAATTTTGTATTATTTTCTTAACATTTTTTTGTGAAATATATGTCATGCTACTTTTCCTCAGGAGACATGACCAAATGTCTATTCACCCAGATACGGTACATAACAGACTGAAGAAATCCTGCCCGAGTATAGCTCGGTGATCTGAGTGAGCGTGGATGACTCAGGACAGCAATATCACCAAACGCCCATGGCCCCGTATCCTTGGTGTTCCCTGCACAACTATTTCTTGGGATCGTCTCCTCTTCCCAACAGCTGGCCCGTCAGCCTTGGGGCTTTCTCGTCTTCCTGAGCCCTGTATGTTTCCTTGGGTTTCCGAATCTCAGCCTCCTTCCTTCTGCCAGGATGGAGGGTTTCAATTCAGAGGATACAACTCCACAACACAGAACATGGAATTTACCATGTCAACCACTGTCTGAGGTAGGCTTTCTCTGACCAAAGGGCACCTTGGGGAAGAAAGGGTTTTTACCTTAGACTCTCAGGTCTCCATCAGTGCGGGAAGTCAGAGCAGGAACCTGGGGGCAGGAACTGGAACAGAGGCCATGAAGGGACACAGCTTACTGGTGAACACTGCTTACTGGTTGCTAGCTCAGCACCAAGGACTGACCATCCCGGGGTGGCACTGCCCACAGTGAACCGGACCCTCCCACATCAATCAAAAAAAAAACAAAACAAAACAAAACAAAACAACAACAACAACAAAAAAAACCGCACCACCGGTTTGTCCACAGTTAGTTGGGTTATTTTCTGATTTGAGATTTCCCCCCCCCCCCCCTCTACAATGACTCTAGTTTGGGTCGGATTTACACGAAGCTAGCAGGCATAGCCACTTTTAGGCATACAGAGCGTTCACGTCTTTGACAGCCATCTCCAGAGCTCCTTCTGCCTGTAACACCCGAACTTTTATCTGAGGGGCTGCGGCCCTCCCTTGTCCCTGTCCCTTCCCAAACATTCTGCTCTCCAGCTCAGTGAACCTGCCCACTCTAAATATCTCACGGGAGTTGGCTCACACAGTGCTTGTCCATCTGTGACTGGTTTTAATGCTTAGCACAATACCCTCAAGATTCACCCATGCTGTAATGTGTTAAAAAATTCCCTCCCCTCGTGTGTCCACCTGCTTGCTTATCCATCTGTCTACTGGTGGATGCTTGGGGTTACTTCCTCTTCTGACTGTCTGAACAATGAGTGACCTGTGAGCTCAACTGTGCAGCTGTCCGAGTCTGCCTCTCATTCCCCTGGGCGCACATTACAGGTGGAATTGCCGGGATATATAATAAGTCTATGCTTGGTTTCTTGAGGAACTAGTGTTATGCCCAAATCTGCAAAATCCCCTAAAAGCCAACAAGGAGACCGAGTCCCATATGTAAAAGCAAAGTCTCTCCGCATGTCCAACGTATTGGAATAAACAGAGAGCCCCGAGCTCAGTTAGATTTGGGTTTTTATAGTAGTAAAGATGGGGGTGAGGGGTTTCTGAGGTTTAGGACCCCTGATTGGCTGACATTTGTCTAGGGGTGTCCTGGTGAGTGTGTGCTGGCAGGTGATCCTATCTACAGCGGTTGGAACGTTAGGCATTTCCTTTGGATGGTCTGTTCTTGGGTGGTGCTCAGGTAATCTCAGTTTGTGGTTCTTCCTGCAACCAGGTATTGCTTCAGGGTAAACTACTGAGACTCAGGCCTTCATTAAACTTATTGATGGCTGAGTCCTACTCTGGCAGGTGATAATGGTTCGAAGTAAAGAATTCCTTCGGGTGGTCTGTTTCTGTTTAGCTTCTCATGGCTGACTCCCACATTTCTACAGCACTGCTGTTTTAAATCCCCACCCACAGCTCACAAAAGTTCTAGTTTCTCTGAGACAGACATGGCAGGTCATTCATATAAATCCCAGTTCTCAGGAAATTGAAACAGGAGGATTGCCTTGAGTTTAAGGCCAGTCTGGGCCACAGAATGAGACCCTGTCAAAAAAAAAAAAAAGCTTTCAATTTCTCTGTATTCTTGCCAACATTTATTGTGTGTGTGTGTGTGTGTGTGTGTGTGTGTTTGCATATAGGCTAGAGGTCAATATTGGATGTCTTCCTTGCTTTTTCATCTTTTTTTTGAGTTAGGGTCTCTCGCTGACCCCAAAGCACTCACCGATTCCTCTGGACTGACTTCCCCAGAGCTGGGATCATAGGCGTGCACTGCCGCGCTTGCCCTCATGTGTGCTCTGGGGATCCAGATCCAGGTCATCATTTTCCTTCATTAGCTGAGCAGTGCTCCAGTGCTCTGTATCTTCTTAAAAATTGTACAGTGGGGCCGGGCGGTGGTGGCGCACGCCTTTAATCCCAGCACTCGGGAGGCAGAGGCAGGCGGATCTCTGAGTTCGAGGCCATCCTGGTCTACAAGAGCTAGTTCCAGGACAGGCTCTAGAAACTACAGGGAAACCCTGTCTCGAAAAAACAAACAAAAAAAAAATTGTACAGTGGTCGTCCAAATGAGCGTGGCATGTTACAGACTGGCTTTCTTTCTGATGCAGTAATGTACAAGAGAGTTTGCTTGATGGAATCATGGAAGTTTCACATTTGGAATTAACATCTTATCCATAGCTTAGATGCTAATAATCTGGGTGCATTTGCAACTATGGTAAAGAGTAATTAAGACGTTCACACGCACGCAAAGTGCAGTTTGCTTCTCAAGTTATTTATAGTTCTAGTTACATGGACCATAATTTATCTCTCTATCTAGTGATACCTAAGAAGTTATAAAGCCGGGGACAAATGGCTCACTGGAGTGCACATTTACCATAGCAAAACTGGCTATGGCCACTAGCCTCCCTCAGTTCCCACTCACAAGGACTTGTTAGGAGTCATCCTGGCTGGCACACCCCACCCCTACCCTAAACCTCTCCAGCCCCCAGCCTCCCTTCCCTTCCCCCAGCTTGTTTGACTCCTATATAACCCAGCCATTTTGGCCACACACATCCTCCACAGGCCCCCACCCCGCCCCCGCCTGGCTCAGGTTCAGTCTGCTGACCATGTCCAGTCTGGCTGAGTTCTCCCTCATATCTACAATTAAACCTTCCCCTCAAGCATGTCTACGAGCCTTCGTGTCCTTATTTCTCATTCACCAAAGAACTTACATTGTTACATTGTTACACAACACAACACAGACACTTGTGAAAACATCGACTGTATAGCAGTTAGTCCTAATCTAGAGAATGAGAGCCCCTGGAAAGGTTTAAAGTGTGTGGCACTTGAACTTCAGCTACCAAAGGTTCTAATTCAATCCCCCGTCTGTCAGTCAGTCAGTCAGTCTGTCTGTCTGTCTGAGTCTTCTCGCCTTGCCCCCCCCTTCTTGCCCTCCCCTCTGTCTTTCTGTTCCCTCTTTGTCTCCGCTAGGGTCTCCTTGTGTAACTCGGGCTGGCCTTGAACTTTTGACCTTCCTACCTCGGACTCCTGGGTGTTGGGATTAAAATGATCATCATGTGTATATGTGTGTGCTTATATGTGGCTATAAACACATGATAGCAAATGCTCACGGAGGCCAGAAACACTGGGTCCCTGGAACTGAAGTTACAGAGGCTGCCTAACAGGGGTGTGGGAACCATGAACTGGGGTCCCGTGCAGGACAGTATGTGCTCTTAACCTCTGGGCCATCACTCGAGCCCCAGGAGCTGGGTTGGAGCATACATTACCACACCTGGCTCCCTCAGTTGTCATCAGGGCCGGGCATCAGTACCTTTAAGTTCTTTGGGTGACATTGGTGACTCCAGCGTGGTGAGCTCCTGCTGACCTAACCCATTAGAACGTTAGTCTTGGGCTTCTCAACCACTGCCCGAGAGATGAGAAGTTCAGAATCTCGGGGTGCACCCTCGACTTGCTGGATCAGAATCTTCATTCTATGGAGATGGTAAGACTTCGGGACATTGAAGTGTGAGGAAGGCTCCTCTGTGGAGGTGGA
Organism: Arvicola amphibius; assembly: GCF_903992535.2. Taxonomy (NCBI): domain Eukaryota; kingdom Metazoa; phylum Chordata; class Mammalia; order Rodentia; family Cricetidae; genus Arvicola; species Arvicola amphibius. The sequence continues at coordinate 2,032,138 of NC_052047.1, read as the reverse complement.
GTAACGTGATTCGCCATCAACCGAGGGGTTCCTTTTCTAATGTCTACACACAAATATGAGCTAACTCCCTACTTGAAATTCCTAGTGAAAAAGGAAGTTTCTGTCAACCTTGTCAAAGGAGATGGTGGCTCGGCTTAGCTTGGCTGTCTTGCACAGGGGATGGCAGCTGAGATTCGGCAGCCGTGATTGTATCTTTCCTGTGGTCTACACTGGTGCTGGTACTCCAGCTGTTCTTTGTTCCACGCATGCCCGGCACCGGCTCACAAAATGGTCATGGATGGAACCGCCTCCCCACCTCAGCCCATGAAGATGAGTGTTGACGGCAAGAGCTGTGACTGGAACACTTACGACTTCAGCTCTGTCCAGCGCCATAGGCAACAAGGGAAGTTCCACTTCTCAATGTTCGGGCTCCCTTTAGGATTAGTATTTTCCTCTCATCCACCATAGCTGTCTCAAACACCTAGACTTCAGGAGCAGCGATTCCAGCCACCTTCAAAGCCTATTTCTGCCCAGAAGCAGAACCAACAGCAACTGCCAAGGACTAAGGACTTCCCACGCCCTAGGCTCATGCGAAAGTGCAGCGTCCTGCTAGCAGACCCGCATGAGAGCCCTGACGCTAGAGAGTGGCCGCTGCTGTCACTCCTCCCGCCTGCCTACTGTTGTCCACTGCTGAGGGACAGGAGCCACAGAGCTGGAGGGACTTCATGTCTACCTAACTTCTCCTCCACAGAACAAAAGGACTCCAGCCAGCTGGTTGGGACCAGTAGGGCCCAAATGTTGTCAACCCCAGTTTATATTTTTCAGTTAAGATTTCTAAGGGGAGAAGCTGTCACTCAGCGAAGCTGACGTTAATCCAATGAAAAGCACGTATCAGCATGCACTTGATCTCATCTCCGAGAGAATCAAAACAGTATGACAGCAAACCCGACTTCTTCTTTCTGCGCTGTTATCAGAAAGAGTGGTGTTGTTATGATTTCTGTGGTGACGTCCCCCAGGGGCTGAACAGAATACTCCCTAGCACCCCTAGCTCTGTTCCTCCCATCTTAGCCCTCCGGCAGTGTGACATCCGCAATGTAATATCCGTGTGTAAGAAATGACCCAGACTTACATGATCTCTTAAGGAAATTCCCTTTGCAGTTCCTATTTTTGCATTCTTCCTTTCTTTGGGGGTTATTTAGGTGCAATTTTGAGCCCCTGGCCCACACTGGATTAATTAGGCCAATTAGCCTTTATATAGTAATTACCATTCTGATGACTTTAAACAACACCCTTTCAATAAAGACGCACCGTGAAATGAGACGAGAGACTTCAGTCTGGCCACGCAGTAGCACTAAGGACACATGCACTTTACAGTGCTCCCGCAGTGTGGCTTTGGCTTGGGTGATAGTTACTAGGAGGATGAAGCTTAATCAAGCTTAATCTAAGGAGGTTGCCTTCATTAGCTGATTTGAAAGCAACACTGTTAAGAGCCACATGGATGCTTCATAGTTAGAGGGGCTGTTGGTGACCCTGACTGCAACAAATAAACAAACAAAAACCCAATGTGTTGTGAAGGGAATTCATAAAACAGGATGCAGTGTGTGTGTGTATGTGTGTACCTTCATGGGTTATGGTCATCACCGAGCCCTGAGATCAGGAGTGGTTTCACCTCCTCTGTACTTTTCTTTATTGCCTGAAAATCCTTTTATTCCCTTTCATATCCACTTCCTACCTAGATTGCCCAACCCTACCACACCCTCACCACACATCCACTTGGACAACTCTGCTGAGGAGCCTTAGGCAGACCTTATGGTTTGTGTGTATATTTCGCCCCCATGTCTTCCTCCTGGTCCCTCGGCCACAGGTCTGCCAAGAGGTGAGCTGCTTCACAGCACGGCACACGGGCCCAGCAGCAACAGAGTCAAAGGTCCATGGACCAACACTTCCGAAACTGAGCTAAAATAAATCCTTCCTGTCTTAGCTGCTTTGTTAGAGAGAAAAAAATCCCTATCATGGTTGGTGTAGAAAACACAAAGCAAAAAGCAAACATTTCTCCCGTGCAGACTCTCCCGTGTGGACTCCGAAGTCTTTGATGGATCCTCGGAGGCAAAAATTTCAAGACAAAGTTATTTGAAGGTGAAAAGCAGTGAGATGAACTTATTACACTGTGTCCTCACTATATATGAGAAATGAAATGAATATCATTTAAAATAAAAGAAACATGACATTATAAAGCAAACAAAAATTAAGGAAAATTCCCGCAGGGTAGGGAACAGTTGACGGACAGTACAGGAAAATGAACAGGCAGAGCAAGTAATGAAATCAGCTGGGAAAACCTCAAGTTTATATACTGAAAGTTCATAATTTTAAACTTAAGAATCTAATAATAACTGCTAATCCCTTTCTTTTTTTAAAGTTTAATTTAAGGATAAAGTAGAAGTTCAAGAGTAACTTTACTCAGCCATACTTTTTATAACATAGCTGTCAAATAGTAATGATTTGTGTTTAACTTTCAAACTTTCCTTCGACATAATATCACACACCTAATGAGAGATCTACGACACACGTGACTGCATAGTGTGAGGTGAACGTGGTATAGCAGCTCTGTGTCAAAGCAGATGTCGCTGAAGTAACGTGACGGCAGAAAGCATCAGAAAAGCCCTTTCTTTCCCTTCCGGCTTACGCAGCAGAGAAGCTGCATAGTCGATCCCAGCGAGTCCTCTAAGAGTATTTTACTGGCATCCGGCTTCCAAGGTGGCAAGAGGTCTCAGTGGGGAAACGAGCTTGTCACACAAGCCTGGCGGCCTCTATTGACTCCTGGGACCCGCGGGGTGGGAAGAAATAACTGGCTCCTTCCGTCACGCCCTCTGGCCTGCACATGCGCTGTGGCTCCCCCAGGCCAATAACGCCGTCCACACAGCCAAACGTGGCCCCTATGTAAACGCATGGCATAGATGGGGAACTCAGTATGGAAGTCTCGTTTGGTACATATGGAATCATTACAGAATTTCAAAGGAGAGAGGCACACAGAAGAAAATGTGTGTTCTGTAAGAAGTCACACCCTAAATGAAGAAAAGCAGAAACACAAGGCTCCAAAGTATAACTGAACCTGGAAGCTGGCCAGCTCTTAACAACATCCCTATAACTGCCCATAGCCTGTTCTTGGGACACATTTTTTTGTTTGTTTTTCGAGACAGGATTTCTCTATGTAGTCCTGGCTGTCCTGGAACTCGCTCTGTAGGCCAGGCTAGTCTCGGACTCACAGCGATCCACCTGCCTCTGCCTCTGCCTCTGCCTCTGCCTCCCGAGGCTGGGAGTAAAGGTGTGAGCCACCACGATCGGCTACACACTTTTTAGATGTCAGTCAGATGTCAGATTTTCTTTACTCGTTTTCTTTTCCCTCTCTGTCCCCACTGTTTTGTCAGCATTGGATTTTGTGGTTTGCTGGGCTCTACACCCACGTCTGACTTCTACACCCTTTCTAACGCTGCAGGAATACTGGGAGAGGACTTTCTGTGCAAGCTGACTCCACAAGACCACGTTATCACAGCAATGACGGCTTTGTGTGTAATCATTGTTTGTGTACATAAAAATATAAAAGCATAATAAATGAAACAAATGAAGGCATGTCCTTTCTCTCACTTGTGGGAGAGAAGACTTCCCCAGACCTTGGCTCCACGGACTTCAGCGTGTGCGATGGTGATTCATCAAATCAGGACGCTTAAGCTCCTGACATGGTACTTCAGAGGGCCACATAAAAGCTCTTTCTAAAAGCCGGGTGCTCAGAGCTGCCAAACATTGATATGATTACACAGTTCATTTCTGTCCGGTTTCTTCATGAACACAATGAGCGTGGTCCTGACAGTCAAGTCTGTGTGACTACCACAAATACACTTGAATGTTCACACGTGGAGAAACGTACACTACTATCATTTTATTGCATGAAGTCACATCCTGCCGTGTTTCTGTTTTGCAAATAAATCCTTTTCAAAATGTTAATTAAGTATATCATTTAAATTTCTTCAGATTATTTTTCCATAGTTATGTTTCAAGGGTTTTGATACTTCTGCATTTTAGACCTTTGAGATTTGGATCTCTGGATTTCAGTGTCTGGGGCTAGGGAATCCAGGGTGGCATCTCCCCAGAATTACACAGCCCTGTGAGCTGAGGTTGCAGGGACACCCCAGAAGCACCACCTGCCACCACCTGGCCGTGCTGCTGTCCACCGAGGCATGTGTCCCGAAAGTGTTCGGGTGCGCCCTGTAACAGCTCCTGTGACGTTTGGTGGTGAATGAGTGGGGCACTGAAAGGTCGGCCCCAGCCCTGAAGGTGGCACCTGCACCCTTGACCTCTAACACATGGTGCCCTGGGCTGCATCGCTCCTGAGCTATTGGCACAGGGAGACTCTGGGGGCTGCCCAGAGTGGATTCTTCCTCTCTGAGATCTACAGATTGATGCAGATGGAAGTAATCTGTCAGGCTCTACACCAACCACCCTGCTTGAAAATAAATCCAGAAGAAAGCGGTGAGCAAAGCGTTTTTCAGCACAGTGCACCCTCCTCTTTTCCTCCGACCCCTCTCTCTTCTGCACAGATCTACAGAACTGCAGTCTCTGGGAGAGGGGTAAATGGCCTTGACTCATCAGGGGTCCCAATTCTTCTGTCGCAAGTCGGAATCTTGGTTTTAGAAACTTTTTGAATTAAGGATTCAAGTGTTCTTCCTTCAGGACTACTGATAGTCTACTGTCCTCAACAAAAGGAGCAGTAGAGATGAAAATCAAAACAGACACCTGACCAACCATGTTGACTAATATAGGAAAGCATAGCAAAGAAGAAAGGAATGTCTGCTTTTTGCTACACCAATAAATCTACATGTTTAATATTTATAGGTAACTTGCAACTAGTTTCCTTTACTGAAAATAAAAATTACAGAAGCCCAGGGTCTCCCTACCTTTCCTGTTCTGGTGTCTCCAGACTTGGACCTGTGCAGCCCGCATGACTCCCTCCTCCCACTCCACCCCCATTCTTCGGGCACAGACTCCTCATCCCCCTGGCTCTTTCTCACTGCCCCCCACCTTCCCTCCCAGTCTATCTCCATCCCTTCTGTCACCCCACCACCCTGCAAAGAACTCTCTATGGGGACCCCACAGCTGCCACACTTTCTAGGATCCAGAGTGGGCAACATCAGAGAAGAGACAACCCTCCCAACAAGGGCAAGATATTTACATCAAGAAACACTTCCAACACCCCAACTCCAGAAATCCAGATCGATCATAAAAGCACGAACATGAACAGTCATGACAACAGGCCTTCCCCAGAAGCCGACAACCATATTGCAAAAGGCTCCGAGGAAGCCATTCAGCTGAAGCGTAAGACATGGACTTCAACTTCAGGTGAAAACCAAAAACCAGAGTTAACTAAAACCATCCTGGATAAAAGAACTGCTGGAGGTGCCACCATCCCAGATTTCCAGTTGTCCTACAGAGCTACAGTCAGAATTGTCAAGGTCAGTAAAACAAAGACGGCTCGTGCTGGCAAGGATGTGGGGAAAGAGGGGACCATTCAGCCATGCTTGGTGGAAGTGCACATGTGTTCAGCCATGGTGCAGATCAGTGTGGCAGTTCCTTAGGAAGCTGGAACAGTCTACCTCAAGATCCAACTGTAACATCCTTGGGCATACACCCAGAGGTTATACATCCTACAACAGAGATACTTGCTCGTCCATGTTTATGGCTGCTTGTGTTGGCTAGTTTTATGATAACTTGACACAAGCTAGAGCTATCTGAGAGGAGGGAGCCTCAATTGGGAAGATGTCTCCATAAGACCTGGCTGTAAGGCATTTTCTTAATTAGTGACTAGTGGGGCAGGGCCCAGTATAGGTGGAGACTGATCGTTCATTTCCTGGCCGTCCAGACCCAAAATAAACACACAGAAACTATATTAATTACAATACTGTTTGGCCAGTAGCTTAAGCATATTTCTGACTAGCTCTTACAACTTAAATTAACCAATTTCTATTAATCTGTATATACCACGTGGTTGTGGACTACCAGCAAGGTTCCATCCAATGTCCAGCACCTGTCTCCTGCTGCAGCTCCATGGCTTCTCCCTGACTCTGCTTTCTTTCCTCCTCTATCTGCTTGGACTTCTGCTAAGCCGCTGGCCAAAACAGCTTTATTCATTAACCAATAAAAACAACACACACACAGAAGGACCTCCCACACCAGCCCAGTCCACTGTGGGTGGTGCCATCCCTGGGCTAGTGGTCCTGGGTTGTATAAGAAAGCAGGCTGAACAAGCCATGGTGTAAATCCGTAAGCAGCACCTCTCACGGCTTCTGCATCAGCTCCTGCCTCTAAGCTCCTGCCCTGTGTGAGTTCCTGCCCTGACTTCCTCTAATAATGCTCTAAAATGTGGACATATGAACCAAATAAACCCTTTCCTCTACAAGTTGCTTTTGGGCATCATGTTTCGTGACAAAAATCACAACCCTAACTAAGAAGCTGTTGTATTCATCAGAGCCAGAAACTGGAGACAGCCTAGATGTCCATCAACTGATAGATAATGAGAATGTGAATACTTACACAGCATTGTTAAGAAAAATGAAAATTTCAAGTAAATGGATGAAGTTAAGACGAAGTCATCCTGTGGTAATTCAGACCCCCAAAGACAAATGCTGTGTTTTCCCCTTTGGTGTGGTGTTGAGTTTTAAGTTTTCTATATGTGTCCTACAATCTGAATAACCAGAGGTTAGGGACCTAATGGGGCCCTGAGAAGAGGAAAGCCTTCTTCCAAAGAAGGGAAATTAGGGTTTTTTTAATGATAAAGGGGAAACTAGAATAGGAGGACTAAGCCAGGGGTGGGAGAGAAAGGCAAAGGAGGGAATACGAGGAGGGAAAACTAAAGCTAAAGGGCATTTGAGAAACCATATGGAAACTTACGATTATAGTAGCTGCCTAAAATATGCGCATCTATGGAAGGAATCTACGTGGGTCACCATATAATGGGAGAGAGAAGGTCCTAACTAAACGTTTTTGTCACCAAGTAAGATCGCCAGTGCCAGGAATGGATTACATATTGTTGGCCAAATGCATTCCATGGAACCTCCTAAACACCACAGGCTACTGCCAACGCTGTTGGTTGCTCTCTAAAACCTGATGGAAAGGCATTGAACATGGAGAAGTGGACACAGTGCCCAGCTGGAAGCTCACCCCAATTGTTAGCATTCATGGTATTGATAATCACCAATATCACCTAGCTATAAAGCCTGCACCTATCACAGTGACCTGCCTGTAAGGTGTGCTGGGCAATAGTGGCACAGATTTTACAGGAGTAACCAACTACTGTCTGATTAGGGCTTACTCCATGACACGGAGTCCATTTCCAACACTGCTAACGTGACCAGGAATCATAGGCCTAGGGGGAAACTCAACACTAATATCCTGTAAAATGATTTACAGCAGTAAAATGACTCCTAATGATGCCCTGCTATATTCATGGCATCTCACTCGGCCATCATCAGAGAAGATGGGAATGAACAGAGACCCACACCTGGACAAGGTGCAGGGATGGAGAGATTCTGGAACATCCAGTCCTAAACGGGTTTATTTTCATCAAAACTCTTCTTAAGGATCAGGGGCCTGTCCAGAAGAGAAGGTAGAAACACTGTGAGAGCCAGAGATAATGACTGGCGTTTCCAAGGAAACAGTGCCTTCTAGATACAGCATGACTGAGCACCCATGTGAATTCACTGAGACTGGCTGCAGCGAAGACAGATGCAGGCTCAAGACAGATGGGGTCCTAGCACTGAGACTGGGACGTGAACACAGCACCGGTCTCACGCCTAACCAAGAAGCTATTTGTAACTGATACCTGAAAATCCGTCCTCTCCCGGCGGCGTATCACTGGGAGCGCCAATTACACTCCAGGGCAGGCCCCGTGGTCAGGATTAGTTTGTAGTGAGGAGCTGCAGGCAGGCCTGCTTTTCATTCCGCCCGGCTCCCGCATTGGTTAGCTTTACACCCGAAATAATTACACGGAAACTGTATTCTTTTAAACACTGCCTGGCCCATTATTTTCAACCTCTTATTCACATCTTGACTAACCAATATCTAATAATGTATGTAACACCATGAGCGGTGTCTTACCGGGAAAGATTCAGGACGTCTGACCTGACGGCTGGCATCATCGCATCTGGTATCTTTCTGAGGAGAGGCATGGCAGTCTGGCTCAGAGAGGAGAAGTGAGGCACGGCAGTCTGCCTCACTTAGGAAAGGCGTGGCAATTGTCTGAGCCATCTACCTCACTTCCTTTTTCCTGTTCTGTCTACTCCACCTATCTAAATCTTGCCCTATCAAAAAGCCAAGGCAGTTTGTTTATTAGCCAATGGGAATCCTCCATCATTAGTTGGCCAACATAAAAGAACCCCATGTTTTGCGTTTTAGACTTTTGTTTTCTTACTTTTCATTTTGGCATTTCTGTCTTATTAGTTTTTGGCTTTTCTTAAAATTTTTGTTTTGTGTTTTTTTTTTTTAAAAGAAAGCAAGGGGAAGGTTGGAGGAAAGAGGGGGGCACATAAAGTTGGCTGGGTAGGGAGGTAAGGAGCTTCTGCAAGGAGTTGAGGGAACAGGACTGCATGATCAAAATGTGTTGTATAAAAATTTTAAATAAAAAGTACAAATTTCTTTATACACTATTGAAAGTGATTAATTTATATAATTTTAGCTCAAACTTCAACTATTGCTAATCGATGCATTTCCATGATGTAGTGGCAGCTGGCCAAATGAACACACCTCATTTGTTTCCAGGCCCTTCCCTTACCTGCCAATCTGTCTCTCGGTGACCTCTTGCTCCTCGGACTTACTGTCTTCTAATGCCCTCTTTTTAATGATCCATTGTCTAGCAACTATGCAGCTTGACTAATTGTAAAACTTGGCCACCATGCCTGTACAGTACCTTCTGAAGAAGTCCAGACATCATAACTCTTACACAGAACCTAGACGAAAACCTTAAATCAGAAAAAGTTAAAAGTTGGTGGATATAATGTTGATGGTTAAAAAAAAAAAAACCCTCTTATCCAGGTGGTGGTGGTACACGCCTTTGATCCCCGCACTTGGGAGGCAGAGGCAGGTGGATCTCTGTGAGTTTGAGGCCAGCCTGGTCTACAGAGTGAGTTCCAGGACAGGCTCTAAAGCTACACAGAGAAACCCTGTCTCAAAAAGCAAAGCAAAACAAAAACAAACTCTTGATACCATCACCCATATCTTTATCACATATGATCAGTCAGTCGCCTATTATCTATGACCAGGTCATGGTCATCTTTCTAGGACTTCTCAGGGATCCTGCTTGATAGATTTCCAGCCATCTTGGTTATAAATGCCATTTGAGCTGCAGGTGACCCTGGCACCCACTCCAAACCCTGAAACACAGCTAGCCTGGTCTGGACTGTTTCTTACCTGACACTTAACACAGTCAGTTTTTGAGAAAGCCCAGGTATGCTCTAGTTGACTGAGTCATGTGTGGGCTCCCACAGCCTAATGTATAGCAGCTGTTCATTCTTTACTGGATGAAAGTAAGACATTTGTCTATTTTCAAATAGTAATCAAGTAATTTGAATATGCAGATACTTACCTGCAATATATGTCTGAACCTCAAAGCTGTAAACACAGTTTGGGTTATAGACAACATTGTATCTAGAATTGACTTATTACATTTCACAGTTAGAAAATAATCCCTTCACACTTTTAAGGACAACCAGAGGTGAAGAGTTCATTTTACTTTTCAGACCATGTTTGTAAGTGTGAGCATTAAATTATCAGAACCAAAATTAGAAAAGTGTAGAAACAACCCAAGTTCCAGTGCTGGGCCTACTACTTTTTTGCCAAGAATTCAGGGGCAAATAATTTAACATTTAAAGTGTTCTTTCTCGCCTACATTGAAGCTTTGAACTAGAGTTTCTGTGCCGTTTATTGCACCGTTCAATTAGTCCCCTTACTTAGAACTGTACCCACTAGTGAGAGAAAGGATAAATATATTTTTATAAAAGAAACTAAATTGAAAATTAGTTGTTTAAAAATTTTTGGCATGCTATTTTAAACTTAAAAAAAGGTAGTAAAATTATTTGGGCTTAAGGAAATGTTTCTGTGTTGGAGATGTATCCCTAGTGGTACAGAACTTGTTTGGAAGGGCTTGGGGCTCTTGATTAAAGCCCTAGGGTATATGTAAGGGTAGAGTTCTAATTTCTCACTGATAAAAGGCTTTCAGTTTCCAAACCGATCACTACAGAAGCTCACAAAACAAAAGGAATCAAAGCACAGTAACACTGTCTGTGCAGTTCCTAAAGGATCAAAGCCAACTGCTGTCATAAGAGGTAACATCAACTATAACTAACTATAATTCCTTTATTATTAAAAATTATTATTTTATGTGTATGAGTATTTTGTCTGCACATATGTCTGTGTACCTCATGCATACCCACAGAGGCCAGAAGAGGGCACTGGATCCCCTAGAACTGGAGTTATAGATGGCTGTCAGCCAACATGTGGGTGTTGGAAACTGAACCTAGGTCCTTTGGAAGAGCAGTCAGTGCACTTAAAGGCCGAGCCATCTCTCTAGTGCCCTAATTCCTTTTATTAAATAAAAAAAATCATAGCTGTAACATGTATGTACAAATGCAAGCTAACACACGTTTTTCTAAATAATTTGGAATAAATGGTATGAGGTTTTTGTTTCTGTTTGTTTGTTTGTTTGTTTTTGAGATGGGGTTTCTCTGTGTCGCCCTGGCTGGCCTGGAACTCACTCTGTAGACCAGGCTTGCCTCTAACTCACAGAGATCCACCTGCCTCTGCCTCCTGAGGGCTAGGATCAAAGGTGTGTACCACCACTGCCAGATGTTTCTGTGGGTTTTTGCTGAAGTGTGTAAGGATCTTTAAGGGATCTATTAGGCTAGGGGAAGGTTTTCAAACAGAAATAAAAATGACTCTTGTGAATTATCTGCTTTTATTATGGCAATTAAAATAGAACTCTGGAGCCCTCTAGAATTTGAGTACCCTCAAGCTTACCACCCGGCTGATGCATGAGTATTATAAACGTAATTACCCAGTTGCTGAAGAACACCTACTCTGAAAGACAAATAGAGCTGTATCCTTATAAGTAGGAAACACAAGCAGGACACAGAGGCACACACCTTTAATACCAGCACCAGAAGGTAGAGGCAGGTGGATCTCTGAGTTTAAGGTCTGCCTGCCTCCAAAGAACATAACGAAGTGAAAAATGCGCAGAAAACAAGAATAGCCATCAGTCTTGAGATGTCTTTTGGGTTGGATTTTCTAAAATGGCAATATTGCGTCCCTTCTTTCATGTAGGAGCTTCTTACACTTTAGTATGCACAAGGTCACCAGGAACCTTGCTAACATCCAGATTCCTTCCGAGGCCTGGACTCTCCATCTCCTGCTCCCTGACTTAAGGGATGTGTACTTTGTTTTACTGACCACAGCTGAGCGGAGATTCCCAGCTTGATGACCTTGCCTGATGCTAAGCCCCACTTGTACTTCCCCTGACGTCTTCCCTGTACTTTTATGCTCCTGTGATGTCCTTAAATGCAGACACCAGTTAGCATCTACAGCTCCACGGGTGACTATGACCCTCTGACCCCAGGCTAGGGGTTCGCAAAGAGTGGTTCCTATTATGCCTGGTGAGGGTATTTCCTAGAGACAGGCTCACAATAAAGACATGACTCTACTAAGGAGTATATCACGTCAAAATTTAGAACAATTTGAGTTGTTTATTTAGTTCTAGAATAGAATTTCCAGAATTATTTTGTAATTAATTTTATTTATGCTAATAATAACAATTTATATGTTGTGATCATACACCAACTAAGAGTTGATGAAGAGCATCTATGAGCAGTGAGATATGTCTGAGAGGACTAGAAAGTATAGGAGTGAGGTCTAGGAACAGTATTTTTATGCCAATAACACATCTATTGAAGGTTTGCTTCTCAAGTCCTTATGTAATTCAAAGGAATATTCCATTATCTCCTCCTACCCCACTGTTAAACATTTTAAAGTGTTTTTCAAAAACGTGTGTGCCTCTGTGTGCACCCCAAAAGCTACTACTCACTGGACACAAACTATGCCATCCATCTTTGATCTAAAAGCTTTTATGCAATATCTACTTATTAAGTTCTTTGTTTGTCAGGGTTTCTCTGTGTAACAGCCCTGGCTGTCCTGGCACTAGCTCTGTAGACCAGGCTGGCCTCAAACTCGCAGAGATCCGCCTGCCTCTGCCTCCTGAGTCCCGGGATTAAAGGTGTGCGTCACCACCGCCCTGCTGTTCATTAAATTCTTAATACATACCTGTTAGGTGGATGCCATTATGCTAACAAGATGAAAAATACAGCCCCCTAGGAACATCTAAAATGAGGAAACGTTTGAAGACATTTAACTCTCAAATGAAACTTTCTTAAGCGTACAGATGTTTTGCCTGCGTGTGTATCTGTGTACCGAACGTGTGCAGTGCCTGTGGAGGGCAGAAGAGGCTGTTGGATCCCTTGGAACTGGAGTTGGAGGTGGTTGTTAAGGCCATGGAAGAGCTGGAAACCAAACCTCTGCAAGAGTAGCCAGGACTCTCACCACCGAGTTGCCTCCAGCTCCACACAGAGATTTTATTAGCAGCTCTAACATATGACTCATTCCATGAATAAACACAAACCTGACTTGTAAATAGGAATGTTTAGGGTGGTTACTCACTTTATGGAAAGCACAGCAGTAATTGGTTTCCTATAAGGGGTTAGTATAAATAACCTGTTTTCTGTTGGCGTTGCACACATTGAACACACCAACATTTGTTCAGGAAACTCTTGTAAAATGGCACACAGCTTGCACAGCTTCAACACTGTCAACCTGACATTGGTTTTCATTACTTAAGATGAGAATTTACTGTGTGAGACTTCCCTAACTGATCTGATTATAAGAATCATTTGTGCCAGGTGGGGGAGGCACATGCCTTTAATCCCAGCATTCGGGAGTCAGAGGCAGGCCAGCCTGGTCTACAGAGCGAGTTCTAGGACATCCAGGGCTACAGAGAAACCCTGTCTCCTGTCTCTAACCCCTCCACAAAAAACCCATTTGATGTGCTTATTTAAGCTACAGGATTTCCTAATCCCTCTACTGGATCCACTAGACCTGAGATAAACCCAGGAATTTGTATATTTAATATCCTACACATACTTTGATGATAACGCATATTTGAGAAACATGAGTCTACTGATTAAAGCTTGGCTTTCATTTTAAGGCCTTCACAGTATGGCATTGCTACAATCTGAACCTCTGTTGCACTGACCTATTGTAAAACACATCTCCTCATCATTCCCCAAACAGACTCTTCCCTCCTTGGCTCTGTGTCAGGCTGTTACCTCTTCCTAGAGTGTCCGTTTCTTATATATTCCCTCAACAAAGCATCAGTCACTTTTTTTAAGGGTCAAGTTTTAACTTCTCTCTGAAGGTCACCTTAACTTCGCAGCCAGGACTGTATCCTACAGTTCTTAAAACCTGGGTCACAGTCTGGTCCCTGGGTCCACAGCTCAGCACCTATGGGGAAATTGTTGGAAATGAAAACCGCTTAGGAGCACTCTAGACCTAAGTCAGAAACTCTGGGTATGCCCTAGAGCACTCTGTCTGCAAGCCATCCCCCCAGTGATGCGATGCACTCTGTGTGCTACCTCTGCGGGCACACTTCACCCTCTCTTCCTTTAGTGCACTGTCCTCTGCAGATACTGCATCGCGCACAACCCGCAGGTCACGCCACCCACAAAGAGCATTTTATCGCTGCCAGTTTCCCAACAGTTCAGACGACTGTTAGCATTTTTTAGCAACAGAGTATTTTTAAATTAAGATGCCCACTTTGCTTTAAACCCATGAATGACATTGTGTACTGAACAGACTACAGCATAGTATAAACATAACTTTTACACGCTCCAGGAAACAGCTTCACTGTCTCTGCTAGCATGTAAACTCTGTAAGAGCAGAGACAGCGCCTCGTCCTCTGAAGGACCAAATGCAGTGCTTTTCACTTAATGGGTCACACTGAATCAAACGGCTATCAAGCAGGTTTCAGTGCACCCACTTTTCATTTGGATGTGAAGGACCTCCACAGGCTGTGCGTCATGGGTTCAGACACAGAGACCCCAGTCATCAAGGCAGGCAGGCTTCCCTTAGCAGAGGCAGACTTCTCAGCCCTGTCCAAGCTTCTGACGGAGATCAGTACATATCCCTAATGTTGTTTGTTAGTAATGACAATAACCATTTCACTAATAAATTCCTCTTCTTTTCTACTCTGACCTCTATATTTTTATGCTTAGAGACACATCACAGTTATAAGATTTCTTAAGTTGTTTCAACTTCACCTATTACTTATGCAGTAAATTAGAAACTAGACTTCACAATAAACAAACGAGCTAAAACTTATGTTCAGGAATAGAAACTATCTTTTGCCATGGTAAAGCCAGGTAAACATGGCTGCAGAGATGGTGTGGCGGTTCAGTGCCTCGTGCTCTTGCGGAGAACCGGGGGCCAGTTCCCAGCACCCACATGACGGCTCACAGCTGTCTCCAGTTCCAGGGGATCCAGTGCATCCTCTGGCTTCTGTGAACTCCTGCATTCACATGGTGCACATAATTTCATCTAGGATCACACATATGCACATAAATAAATAAAATACCTTAAAAATGAATAAATTATTATTAAAAAACAATAATCCATATCAATTAACATTTCATTTATTACTGCTCAAAATGGAATAACATTTTCAAAAGCTGGACTCTTGAAAGCCCAGAGAGAGAAAGGACAGGACACATGAGAACGCATTCGTGATACGCTACACACCAAACAGACTCGCTCGCAGCATTATGTCGCTCTCTCAGACACCTTTCTTAAGAAAATAAACATGAAACCTTAGTTTCTATTAAAACTGATTTAACAAAAATTACTTATAATGATAATTACCAGTTTGCTGAAACAAAACTATTCTTCAAGAATTTATAACAGAAATAAAAATATATCAGTTCATATATTGTGTTACAAGAAAGTCAAGAAATGGATCAAATTTAAGAGAAAAATTCTGAATGGTTGTCAATTATTTTTAAAAATAAAAAAGCATTCATTGGGGATTAGATATGTTTATCCTTTGCTTATTAACAAAATAATTGTTTCTTTTCCTTTTCTTCTTTTTCTTTTCTTTCTTTCTCTCTCTCTCTCTTTCTTTTTTTTTCAGAAAATATCCCTAAATATTCCCAGAAGAGCCTTCATTTCTTCAGCTGCATCATCAGGATAATACTTACTGGAGGGAAAAAGCAAATGTTAAAATGATTTTTTTGTGTGTAAGCCAGCTTATTTTAGAACACAGAGTAAGAAGCGTACACTGCAGTGTGGGTAAGCGTGAAGATCGCTGTCAGGCTAACACAGCAAACACACTTAGTGTGATGACCTTGTCTGCGGGTGAAAGTTCACAGGAGGCAGCACACTGCAAGGGTAAGGGACAAACCTCTTAATATTTCGTTAGCTATATTAGGAAGTAAAGCTACTCAATAAAAGCATGAGCAGGTTTCTAAGCTCGGACTCTCCACAGAGAGGGACACTGCTGCAGAGATTCCCTCTTGAAAAGGTCAGCAGTAGCCGGGCAGTGGTGGCGCACGCCTTTAATCCCAGCGCTCAGGAGGCAGAGGCAGGCGGATCTCTGTGAGTTTGAAGCCAGCCTGGTCTACAAGAGGTAGCTCCAGGACAGGCTCCAAAGCTACAGAGAAACCCTGTCTCAAACCCCCCCCCCCCAAAAGAGAGAGAGAGAGAGAGAGAGAGAGAGAGAGAGAGAGAGAGAGAGAGAAAGAGGAAAGGAAGCAGCCAGCAGTGAAGGTGTGATCAAATTTATTAGGACTGTGACACTGAGCCTGCTGAGCTGACTGGACATCTATAAGTTGGCTGATGTCATTTGTATTTCTCCAATAACACTACAGTTTATACTGTCAATAAAATGAGTAAAAGCAGCTTTATCAGCTCAGTGTTTTACAGATAAATAGCATAGGGTTTGAAAATTAGTATCTACTCTTGATGGTACTAAGAATCTCAATTCTCAGGAGATCTAAATTTTCCATGCTTTTAGTAAGCAAAGGGTTTGTCTCTGATCTTGGGTCTGGAGCAGTGGCTCAGTCGTTAAGAGCATGCGTTACTCTTCCAAAAGACCCGAATTCAACGTCATCACCCACATCAGACAGCCCACAACTGCCTATAACCCCAGCTCCACAAGGACCTGACTCCTGCACTCACTAGTAGACACACGTGTGTGTGCGCGTGCACACACACACACATACACACACACACACACACACACACACCTTTAAGATGAATCAAACAATGATGAATTTGTTTGTAAAAGTATTTGCTGGTAAGGCCTTGGACTGTGTTTAAAGAGTTCTTACCTGAGATCAATTTCCTTTCTAGAGTCACTGTTTCCAATAAAAATATCCGCTTCCTGAAGGTTGAGAGGCTGTGGTGTTTTGTTAGAGCGGGTAAAACTTACCCTCTCAATCACTGGTGAGAGAGTTGGCTGTCTTCTCTCTTGAAAATTGACCTATGTTTTAATGTAACAAACAAACAAACAGCATCACTGACAGTTAAGCATTCAAACAAAAGTTAAATTAAAAACAAAGGGTACATGACTTACAAGGTTTGCACTTCCGGTGTGCAGAGGTAATTCTGCGACAGGAGGTGGGCCAGACTTGGACATGGCACAACCTGACAGATAAATATCTGGCTTTTCATGTGATGAAGCATAACTGAAATTAAAATAAATTATTTATGAAATATGACAAGAAAAACAAACTGTTTGATATTAACATTTACTCTGTGGAGAATATAAAGCTTATATTTACTACAAAAGAGTTGATATTGTTTCCTATACTCATTGAGAACTGGTATATTTTCTTCTTTCTTCTTCTTTTTCTTCCTCCTCCTCCTTCTTTTTAAGACAGGGTCTCACTATGTAACTCTGGCTGTACTGGAACTCACTGTGTAGACCAGTCTGGCCTCAACTCACAGAGGTGCGCTGAGACCACACCTGGCTAATTTCTTTCCTTAAGAACAAACCCAGTTTACATATTCCAGACTAGATAGGAGTCCTAGTTTAAGAAGTAACCATCTAACAATATTACGATTCAGGGTTTGCTCATTTTCTATAACCTAGAAACCTCTAAGTCCTTTCTAAACTCCCACTGTTTAACCTTTTTTCCCCTTTCTGTATTCTGTATTCGCGCAGTTACCATCTTCCTTCATATAACCACATACTAGAACTCACAACATTTTATTAAATTTACACATTAGAATACATTTATTACCCATTATTCACACCATATATTAGCTCGGAGCTGGATACAAAGCGGTAAACAGTCACCGGTGAGGTAATCTAACACAGAGACAGACCATACGTGAACGTAAACATCACAGCTGGGGAAACAGTTCTCTTGGGAAAGTGTTTGGCTTGTAAGCACGCAGACCTGAGTTTGAGCTCTAGAACTCAGATAGAAACAGCTGCGTGACAAGGTGCATGCTGCAACCCCAGCATTTGAGAAATGGAGACAGGAGGATTATGGGAGCCAGCCAGCCTAGTCTACATGGAGATCCAGACCAGTGAGAGATCCTGTCTCAACAAACTTTCTGTTTTACTTTGTGTGTGTGTGTGTGTGTGTGTATGTGTGTGTATGTGTGTATGTGTGTATATGTGTGTATGTGTGTATGTTTGTGTGTATGTGTATTTGTGTGTGTGCATGTGGGTGTGGGTGTGCATATTTGCACATGTGTAGGCACAAGTATGGAGGTCAAAGGACAAGGTATGGAGTTGTCTCTCTCCTTCCAATATGTGGATTTTGAAGATGGAACACAGTCATCCAGTTTGGTGGCCAGTGCTCACCCAGCCAACCATCCCACAGGAGCGTTTCTGAGATGAGTGAGAAGTCCACCTGCCAGCCCTTTCTGCTGTCAGCCCCCCAGGGCTGTCTGTGTTATTGTCCACAACACCTCTGATGGTCCTACCCTCTGTGATTCACTCTTTATTTGCTGCTAGAATAACTAATTCTTTTATGATTGAACTGAATGGCTGCACCAGCAGTCATGGGGAGCCACTGGAAACTCCCGAGCGGAGTGTGGTCCACAGAGATCACTGTGGTGCTGTGATGGCGGCGACGCCAAGGCATTCATTTCTTGGCGTTAGATGCCAAAATTTAAAAATTGCAAAATGTCACATAAATGTCACAATATCTGCCAAGACTAAACCTGTATTTCACAGACAGCAATAACAGCCAGAGCTTAACAGTGTCTTCCCCTTATGGGGATAGTCCCTGGCTCGCCCTGGTTCCCCGAATCCTGCAGGCCCCCGAGTCTGTGGATCTTGTCCTGCTAGATCTCCTGCTTATCACAGCACCCAAGGCCCTCCCACTCCCACTCAACAATGTCAGCCTCACTTCTGTGGCCACACACACACCTCAATGACCCTCGTGCACGGCCTATGTCCTTTTGTTTAAAGTTTTAAACATAGTATGTCTATTTGTCTCTTTCCCACTTGTTTTAGAAACTGTGAAATTTCTGGATTCCACCCCAGAGACCATGATTCAGGAGGTCTGATGTGGGAAGAACTCACATCTTCGATAAGCAAGCGTTCCCAGGTGATTTTGATGAGAGTGGCTGACAACAGCACCGTGAGAGAGAAACCTCTAATGTTAACAGTGTTTAGGTCGGTTAACACGTTAACGCTCCTCTGACATCTAATGAGATAAACCCCATCTCCAATTCTGTTTCAAGAAAGTATAAAGTTCTAAGACTTATAGACCAAAGTTCTGAAGCTTGCCTGTTTGAGATTTCTCTTTGGAATTTGCTGCTTGACTTTTGGAAGGGTAGCTTACTTCCCCAGTGACTCGAAACACAAGTGTCTCCAAATCCTACGAGAAGAGAGAAGCTTTAGAAAGACAATGTGAGTTGACACCTAATGGAAGCGTAGTACACGTTCTGCAAGGGCTCTCTCCACCCAGGATGTAAGGAGGACGTGGTCGGGGGCAAGGCGCTTCCCATGCAGGGATGAGGCCTGCATTCAGCCAGTGTTCACGGCTTCCACATAAAATCTGGGCCCGAGTTCACTGGCCACAAATATGTTGGTGAAGCCATAAAGAAAAAAGAAAAGAAAGTAAAAGAGGGGAAGTAATGGGCGTCCTCGTTTGCTTTTGATGGCTGTGATAAATGCCATGACCAAAAGCAACTTGGGGAGGAAGGGTTTACTTCAGCGTATAGTTTAACATCATGGAGGACATCAGAACAGGAGACTGGAGACCACGGGGCGGGGAAGGGGGGGAGCGCTGCTTACGGGGGCTGTTGCCTATGGCTTATTCAGTCTGCTTTCACCTTCTCAGGGACGGTACTGCCCACAGGATGACCCTCCCACATATCAGTTGAGGCTCCCTCTTCCTGGATGACTCTAGTCTGTGTAATTTGACAAAACACTAGCCAGCACAATGACTAATTCTCAATAATCAAAACTGATTTACATAGAGCATATAAGTGCAAGCAAAGCTAAGAAAATAAAACTGTCAAGCACACAAGTTAGTTTATTAGCCACTATGTCTAAAATCCTAAAGCCACCACTATTTAGTTATTTTTTAAATTCAAGTGTATGACAAATGGAAACTTATTCAGTGTTTTCAATGGCCTGCATGTGATGTACTCAACACACGGGGAAAGGTGTCCACTGGAAGTGGTCTCCTAGCGACAGCCCTGCGCCCTCACAGGTCAGCATATACCGACTTCTAGCCTGCAGGACACACCCGGTCTTGAGTTAGGGATGTAAGAAATACACCCAGAGGCCCCACATCACACACTTCCAAGCCTATTCTGTGTAGCTGAACAGTTCTGATGTTCTGAGAAAAGCTTGCACTCTTTAGGAGTCCAAGACAATCACATCTGAATTCTCGCTGGCTCGAGGCTGTTGCTCTTCTCTGATTGTCTAGACAGTTGCAGGTGAAGCATATCAAGAAGCAACCGTGGGAGGAAATACGCTCCGCAGGCTGAGAAACCGGCTTCTTCTCTCTGCCCCCATGGGAAGAGGATCACCATTCTTGCTTCTAGTCACATAACTACTAAGAGTTTCAATTATCTGTTTTAGCAAATTTGTCTATATCAAATAGTTAAGTCTCATAACTGTGGGTTTATGTATGATTTAAATGCACCTTCTGATAAAGCAGTAGCCCTTTTTCTTACTTTTCAATTATGTATGCCTGAAAAGTAAGCATTTCCACCAGAAGCCAAGGCTATTTTCTTTTCTTGCAAGCAGAAAAATATTCTTAAAATCATAATACCTTTTTATTCCACAGAGTAGTGGACCTGTGTGAACTCAGAAGGAAGGCCAGAGTGTGCCATTTTATGAGGGAAAGCTTAATAAACAGAATGGATTTAAATAGAACCTTTAAGAAGAGACTGGAGGGCAGGAGAGATGGCTCAGTGGTTAAGGGCACTGGCTGCTCGCCAGAGGACCTGGGTTTTAGTCTCGGCACCCACAGGGTGTTACCATCAGTAACCCAGGCCCAGGGGATCAAATGCCCTCTTCTGGTGTCTATGGGCACTGCATGTATGCACACAGCATATAGGCAAAATACCTATTTATACATATAAGGTAAAATAATAAAACAAATTTTAAAAATGAGAGGGAAAATGGGACAGAAAAGCCCACTTTACTTTTCATATCCTCACAAGGAAACAACCTTGGCCGCTGCCCTCAAGGGAAAACACTCTGTGGAAGACACACTTCTCTTTTTAGTTTTTTTTTGTTTGTTTGTTTTTTGTTTTTTGTTTTTCGAGACAGGGTTTCTCTGTGGCTTTGGAGCCTGTCCTGGAACTAGCTCTTGTAGACCAGGCTGGTCTCGAACTCACAGAGATCCTCCTGCCTCTGCCTCCCGAGTGCTGGGATTAAAGGTAAGGTTATACTTTTTATCTTTTTAGTTTTGATAAAAAGTATAACCTTACTTAAATAAACACATACAAAAAGGCAAGAAAAAGGAGTCTCAGTGACCAAAATAAAAATATCCAAAGAATTTCTAATGAAAAAGTGGTTTTACCTGATACGGCTGTCTTCTCGGCATCGGCTGAAAAGCTCATAACTTCTACTAAGCTTTCATCATCAAAGTCATCCCAAACTTCATTTCCCAACTCAAAGTTCACATCCAACACTTCAGAACACTTGCTTTCACCCGCAACACTGTGGTTTCCAGATGTGTTAGCGTGTCTGCTGAACACCACTGTTTGAGGAGTCCTTTCATTTGAAGTCATACAAGAGTTCCACCTGAGAAAATCTGTTGTGCACAGAGTGTAGGCGCTTGTTAAACCACACAGCAGCATTCTGAACTGATATGTGATACATCTTTCAACTGCTATGCAGGGGTCTTCAGCCCCAATTTTCAAAAGCACATGTTGTCAAGCACTGACGGATATTTAGTCCAGACAGTTCTAGTTACTGGATCACATGAACTGATAGGTCCACTAGACTTCATTTTAATCAATTAGTTTTTGCACCATTACTATTGTGCATGCGTGTGTGGTGTACGCCTGAGGCTGCACCTGCCGGGTACACTGGTGGAGGGAAGTTCTCTCCTTCCACCTTTACATGGATGCTGGGGACTGAACTCGGGTCTCTAGACTTCCACCTCAAGCTCCCACCCACTGGGCCACCTTGCCAGTCCCATGATTTTAATTCCTACAGTAAATAGCTTTGTGGCAGCACATGCTACAGTGCTTTCCTGTAAAGAAAAATGTTGAGAACACCAGTAACAGCAACATACAGTATATTAGAAAGTTTTTGATTTTCAGTACTATCATCTTTGTTTATAACATGATTTATTTGGTGGGAATTTATTTTAAATTATCATAAAATGTTTAGTATTTTCTTAGTACTTTAACAGTGTTTGAAAGATTTCTGAGAATGTAACGAGAACTTCTCGTAAGGGTATAAGCCTTAGGTTTCTCAGCCACGCGGTCCTCATCTTCATCTGTTCACACCATTTCTTCTGTCGGGTGTGCCTACAACTACAGTTCATGTTATTACTCTTTGATTGATGCACACAGTACGATACACACTAAGAACAGAATGGTATTAAATGCCATGGAAGTACAGTGAAGAGAACAATTAGAGTGAGAGCCACTGAAAATCAAACCATGCAAACGAGCAGCAGCACTCTCTCGGCTGATGGGGCTGCAGCTGTGGCGCAGGCACAATATTCCCTGAGGGTGAGCAGTGCAGAGAGGACGGGACAGTGGGAGAGGCCGGACCCGGGAGTCTTCAGAATTTCTGGAGCACAAAGCAAGAGAAAGGAAGACACACGGGAACTGCACAGGCAGGCCCGTGTCAGATCATGTCAAAGTCACCTGACATATGAAGTGGCTTTTCTTACCAGCACAAGACACCTGCTGAAGAGGCTTCTCCGAGGAGGTTATGTGATCAGACGCCTGGAGTATTTATGGACCGGAGGACAGGGAGATGCAGCAGGGGAAACATAAGAAAGTTAGTGAAATAAGGAGAGGCCCTGAGCATTTACAACTAGGATCAGTAAACACAGGAGCAGAAGGGACAGAGGGGAAGTGTGTGACTCAGAGGTGCAGGTCGTGGTGCTGAGGCACACGTCGAGTAGTAGAGTCAGAATCATCCATTCTCTGCCTTTCTCAGAGCATGCACTGGCCTGAGGGGAGAAGGGATGGAATGCAGCATACAAGGGCCAGAGGGCAGTGCAGGAACAGCTGACTTTCAGGCAGCTATAGCCAGGAGTGTGGTTGTAGGCGTGAATTTGTACTTAGAAAAGGACAGACTTTAGCAATCACCAAGAGTTAGTTGGTGATTTCAGACATGGCTTCAGAGGATCTGTGTAGACATTTTTCAGTAAAAAGAATACAGAAAGAGGAAGGAGGGGATGGGGAGGAGGGGAGACAGAGACAGGAGAAGGATAGATGGATCCATGTGGAACATCAACCAGCACGAAGAAAAGTCCAACAAGAGTCTGAAAAGAAATCAATAGGATGGCTTCACTGGGACCCAGGGAGACGCTTTCCAAAGCAAGGAACAGAAGTGTGAAATCTTCCAGAGAAGAATTCACGGACCTGAGCACCGGAGTCACTAAATGGCCCAAAGGAAGAGCAGGTTCAGGGTAAGGATGAGAGCAATGACAGGATGGAAGAAATGGGTGTCAATTTCTCTCGTACTTTTTAGTCTGACAAGAAAGCAAGACACACAGGGAGAGCACAGGATGCTGACTCCTCCTCCTCCGCCTCCTCCGCCTCCTCCTCCTCATCCTCTCCTGGCATGCTACCCTTCCCATCAGTAGAAGCACCCTCCTTTCCCATAGGGAAAACAGCCTCTGTCTCTCTAGGCGATCCTGATGAGGTCACCGATCATGATTCCCAGCATTTCCTGGGGCCATGGGGACAGAATGACCACTCCCCGGCTAGAGATCTATATTACTCAAAACAGACTGGTCAGAGTGACTTCAGGTCTATACACCTACAAGTGCAAAGTGCCTTTCTCGGTGAGACTGTTAAACTGGGAAAATGGAAATCTGGAAGGACTTACTGAGTGAGAAAGCCGGGGGTGTGGTGGGACAGTCTGAGTGCCTGGAGCTAGAAGGTGAAAGCCAGAGGCCTACTGGGACCTCCAGTTTATGTGGAGTAACCAGTTGTGTGAATTTCAGATGACTCGTTATCACAAAGGTCACGCAGGATCAGCTGGAGGGAAACTGCTCAGCTGGAGAGGGAAGACTTAAGCATGTTTCTGCGCTAAGGGAAAGGACAATAGAAAGCAGATGGTGAGCTGGGTGTGGGACGCACACCTGTAATTCAGCACCTGGGAGGCAGAGGCAAAAGAATAACAAATTAGAAGGTGGTAAGGACAGCATAGTGAGTTCTAAGCCAGACAGGGTGTACAGAGAGACCTTGTCTCAAAAAATAAACCAAAACCAAAAAGTAGACAATGCGAACATTGGATAGAGGAGAGAATAAGTGACCTTCTAAATTACCAGAGAAGCAAGATTAGACAGAATTCACATTAAGCCTTGAATAGAAGAAAAAATAATTCTTCTTTTAAGACAACAGAGGGTTAATGAGAGATGCAAAATCAGAGAAATACATCAGCTGGGTGAGGTGGGATGAGATGGTGGGAAGTCGAAAGAGTTCATATACTGTAAGTTCAACACTCAATTTTCTACTGATAACTAAAAGTCAATTTCATTTTCTAGAAATGGCATTGGACTGGGAATCAGGAGATGTGGAATCTATTTCTGGCCCTGCCATTAATTAGGTGTGTGATTTTGGGCGAGTCATTTAATCTCTTAGAATCTTGGCTTCCTTTACTGTAAAATGAGAAACTGCACAAAGGTCCCTTCCAAATTAAATTTTATGATTCAAAATGCTTTCTCATATAATTTCTAATACTTTTTCCTTTTTCTCTTTGTGAAACTGGAATACAGATAATAAAATTGCCATGTTTTTCTTAAAACATTCCCAATACTTAGAATGTTTTGACAATAAAGACTACCGTGTGGGAAGTATAACAAACATACTTAATTGCCACCGTTAAGAACGTAGACGCTACTTTAGGAGCTTCATAAGAATCGTCTCATTTAATCCTAAGACGTCGGAAATACTCAGGTAAGAGACTTGACACGGGGACGCAAGTGCACCAGGAGGGCTGCAGGGAACGGCAGAATTAGAATGCAGACCCAGAGCGACGGTCCAGGTCCAGTCAGCCTCACTATCCTTCCTTAAAGTGAGAGGGGGAGGGAGGATGAGAGAGAAAGACAAAGCGGCTCGTTCAGTAAAATAAGAACACGGCTATTGCTGGGGTTAAAGTATGCAGTCAAGACTTTTATATCATACTATAAATTAGAGTAATGCGTAGGAGAAAGTGGGAAACAGCAGACAGAAGACGCAGCGGAGGAAGAATGAGCTGTGCACAGGAGGAGCAGAGAGACACGAGCCAGCGGCTATCAGAGACCATGACGTCATCAGCTAGCACTGCAGCAGTGTGAGGCCCAAGTCAGCGGCTATCAGAGACCGTGACGTCATCAGCTAGCACTGCAGCAGTGTGAGGCCCGAGTCAGCTGCTATCGGAGACCGTGACGTCATCAGCTAGCAGACCTCCGTGCCTCTCAGATAGCATATCCAGTTACTTATCACTGTGACGCGCTGTGATGGAACCCAGGATGTCAGGAACCCCCACAAGCCCTGCTCCACTGAGCTGCACCTGCAACTGTCCAGGGCCTTAAATTGTGACCAAAGGAAACAAAGTAGCAGAATGAAGCCGGTGCCAGACAGGAAAGTGTGCTCAGGAAATCCAAGCTCACCAACACTTATATTGACACACAGCCTCTTGAACAAACCACTCACAGGTTAGGGCTATTTCTCATCTTTCAATATATCATGCCATTAATAGAATGAACCATGGAAATAACACTAATAACATGGGGATCCAACATAAATGTGCTGAAGAATTCATATGTATTATTGCATTTTTAACGATAAGACACAGCTAAAAGCAAATCTAGATCACAAAACTTCTGTGCCTCTCAAACTAGCAATCGTCTCATTGTACCTAGAGATTGTAAGAATCATAGACTTAGGAATGGAAGAAATACTAACAGTCAGCCATCTTGATACTTTCATTCATTCATTCATTCATTCATTCATTCACAGTTTCTGTTTTTGAGTCAGGGTTTCTCTGTGTAGGCCTGGCTGTCCTAGAACTCACTCTGTAGACCAGGCTGTCCTTGAACTTAGAGATCCACCTGCCTCTGCCTCCTGGGTGCTGGGATTAAAGGCTGTGCCACCTGGCATGATACCTTAATTTTAATATTTTTTACATTTGTGTGTATGTGTGTGTGTGATTGCACACATGCCCTTGTGTGTATGTGGAGGTCAAAGGACAGCATGCAGGAGTGACATCTCCTTCCACCGAGTGACCTCTGGAGAACAGGTCATCAGAAACAAACACTTTATCCACTAAACCACCTCACTGGCTCCCAATACTTTCCTCTTAAAGATGAGACTAAGATCCCAAAAGGTTAAACAATTTCTCCCAGGTCACACAACTATTTTATGAAACTAGACTAATTTTACAGCCATTATTTAAATTTTTAAAAATATGTAAAAGTAGTAATTCATCGGTTTAAGACTTTGTTCACACAAGGCTTTCTGATTCTCCCAGTTGTCCCTCACATTATTTTTAGATAAACAGTAAACACTTTGTAGGGAAGATATTGAAAAATCTTTGATACACAACAAGACAATTTGAAATAACCTAAGAGTTTAAAATTGGTTCAAAAATACAAGAAAAAACTGTTGTCAGTTGATATTCATAATTTTTTTAGATGCTGGGTTTTTGTTTAAATGACTTGTTAACCTTAGTAATGCCAAACTCCCACACAAGTCAATAGCAACAGTAATCTACCTTTGCCATGATATTCAGATGGTTCCTGTGGAACTTCTCCATAGATTTCACGCTCACTCCACGGTTTCGACATTGGCAACTCTGGGATGTTTAAAGATCCAGACCTTTATGATGATAAGCAAAACCACAGAGAAGAAGTATGATGAAGTTGACCTTGGAAACTAGATACTCCTATAAATAAAAAGAGCACGGTCTACTAACTTAACAATTCTGGGAAATTCATTATTGTCTCCACCAAACCTCAAACTGTCCTGAGCTCTTATCTCCTCCCGCCTTATATTCCTCTCTCCGTGCTCTTGTGGATTGTAAAGATTTGTCATTTGTACTGCCTTAATAAACGCTGACTGGCCAGTAGCCAGGCAGGAAGTATAGGCAGGGCGATGAGAACAGGAGAATTCTGGGAAGAAGAAAGGCTGAGTCTACAGTTGTTACCCAGACACAGAAGAAGCAAGATGTGACTGCCTCACTGATAAAAGGTACCAAGCCATGTGGCTAACACAGACAAGAATTATGGGTTAATGAAGGATATAAAAGTTAATAAGAAGCCTGAGCCATCCAGTTTATACTTAATGTAGGCCTCTGTATGTTTTGGGAGCGACTGAACAACTATGGGACCAGGCAGGACAGGAAACCTCTTTCAACATCTCTGTCTACCCATATTGCTTCTGTCTCCACCTCCCTAGTACTGGGATTAAAGCCGTGGGATCCCAAGTGCTGGGATCACCTTTGTGTAAACTCTGTTTCTCTTTCAGACAGATTCAATCTCTCATAGCCCAGGGTGGCCTTGAACTAACAGAGATCCCTCTGCCTCTGTCTCCTGAGTCCTAGAACTAGAGTGTGTAGTACTACTGCCTGGCCTCCAGTAGCCTGTGATGGAAGAGGCCGATACTTCATCATCTTTACGTGCCCCAGCAGATACCTGCCATCAGTGTGCAGTCTTTGAAAATCTACTGATAAGGCTACTCTCAGTTAGATAATCAAAGTCAAGATCTCTAGAAATAGTGCTGGATCTAGACTTCTGATTGGTTGACTCTTGCTCCATATTGGTTGCTAAATAAACAGAATGTTATCTTGGCAGATAGGACTCTGCTATCCTCCTCCTATCTGAGAGACAGGACAAGTCCTGTTGGCTGGAGGGAGGGGAATCACTTTCTTCAGTGAGGTAGCCACTGGTAAGTTGCCTATGCTCCAGCAAACAATCTCCCACAAATGCTTATGCAAAGAATTCTAGTTAATCTCAGTGGATCACACACACAGCAAAGACATGAAAGCAGGAGGGTGTGCAGGAAAGAAGTGTTTCAGTGGGGAAGGAAAGCGGGTAAGACGGGGAATAGAGAGTGAAGGAACTAAAATTCACTATGTGCAAGTATTAAACTGCAAAGAATAAAAATTACTTTATAATGCAGAGAAGAATATTCTGAATAGGATAAGATGAATAGGAAATTATATATAGAATATTCTCTTCTCTGAATAATGATATAAGGAAAGAGCAATGAATTATCATCTGAGGTCCTCTTCTTATTAATTGGGAGTGAGATCTGCTTTTTTATTAAGAAAATGAGATAAACATTATGTATTGAGGTATACAATTATAATCTCAGCACCTAAGAGGTTAAGACAATAGGATTATTAATTCAAAACCAGTCTAGACTATATAATGAATTCAAACCAAGCCTGGGCTACAAACCAAGATGTCTCAAAACATCAATCAGTAAATAGATATTAAAAATAGCATAAGAAAATTATTTTATGAGCTAGGTTGTCATGAAGGTCAGAAGATATATTGCACAAGCAAATTCTCAAATTCGAAAGTATTTTTCAAGCCTAAGGTGTTATTGGTATGGAATGAGCACCTGCAGGGAAAGATTAGGCTTTCCTTGTAAAACACATTATCTCCTGTCTCAGAGAACCAGGGGAGGACATATGGATAGGTAGTTTCCTAGGGAAGAGGGCACTCAAGGAATGGCAACATATGAGATACCGAAACCCTTTTAATAGTATTGCTTTATAATGAAATTAAATGATTACTGTGATTTTCATTGAATAGTCAGTGACTAACTTCCCGTGAATAAGTGGTTATCTGGAGGAGCAACAGTTAAATGAACACTTTATCTTAGATATTAACATTGGCTTTGTACCTTGATATACTGGAAAGGAAAGGTCTTGGAGTAAAACCAAACTCCTTAAGGTCCACATTTTGAGATTTGTTCATCTGTATCTGTTGATTAAAAAAATACCATTCCAAGTTCAACTATCACTTTCACAAATGAACCAAGTAGTAAAGATACTACTGGTGAATAAAGCCCAGAAATCAATGAACTAGGAGAGTGTTGGGCTAGTTCTCAACTCAAATATTCTTCTCAGGCCCTTCTTAAATATAGACAGTTTTCGTTTTGCTTTTGTTTGTATTTTGTTGTTGTTGTTGTTTAAGTTTGCCTTCTCTTCTCACTCTTTATGTGATATTTTCAGAAAAAGATCTTTTGACTTCCATGACTTAGATTATTATCTCACTATGGACAGCTCTCAAGTCTGTGTGTATTTCTACTTCAGCTTCCCTTCTGATCTCCAGTTACAGCCAGCGTCCTCTAGGACACCTCTACGTGGGTCTTACTTCTTGTGGCAGTGGCACTGGGAACTGAAGGCAGGATTCCAATGAGACCCCCCACAGGTGCAAGCATTTCAACACTTGGCCCCCAGCTGGCACTGACTGGGAAGGTTTACCAAGAATGGCCTTGCTGGAGGAATAGGCCACTAGAGGTAGCTTTTAAAGAATTTAAATATTTAAAGAATCCTACCATTTCAAATTACTCTTTTTCTTCTGCTTCACGCTTGCGGCTCAAGACCTGAGCCCCTAGCTTCTGCTCAGCCACTATGCCTACTGCTCCATAAACCCAAATAAACTCTTCTGTAAATTGCTTTGGTCATGTTGTTTTACCGTATCAAGAGATAAGTAACATAAATAATTCTTTAGCCAGACTAAACCACTGAGCACTTTACTACCCCAGCCCGATATCTAGTGTCTCTTAAACTGGATCTATTCTGCCTTTGTTCCCCCAAACTTGATTTTCCCTTTACTCTCGCTGTCCTAGAGGGGCCCAACTCTCCTCCCAGTTACAGGCAGAACGCGGATCATTGGTTCTATGTACTCTTCCACCTCACCCCTCAAACCAATGTACCTCTGAAAAATGTTTTAAGTCCAGTCACATATCGCCATTGCCTGCCACCACTAACTTAGATTACCATCAGTTTGCTTCAATTATTACAAAACAACCTATTGGCTTTCCATGTTCCTATTTTTTAATCTTCTAATTCTTTCTCTTCATTACAACCAGAATGTCCTTTATAAAACCCAACTCTGATCAGGCCATTGATTAAAGCACTTTAATGTTTCTAAATAATTTGAGGATAAAAAAAATAAATCTCTAAAATAACAAAATGGTTTGCATGATCTAATTCCTATTTACTTCTTCAGCCTTAAGGCTCACTATCTAAAATTAATTTCCAGACATACTATATTATTTCAGCCACTTGGAAGATCTCTTTGCTGCCACCAAATACCACAGAACTTTAAAATTTAGTCTATAGGCCTCCATCACGATCTTGGTGCCCTTTCTGTATCCTTGGATTATCTTTTCAACCTTGGTCACATCTATGAGGAGCCTTTCCTGGCTCATCAGACATGGGCTGAGCACACTTTTTACCTAAAATCACGTGTCTTACGCTTCCTTTACAGAAGCACTCATTACACTAGGGAAAGGCCTATTTGCTTATTTATATTCTTTGTTCAACTAGAAACTCAGTGATGACAGAGACCGAGTCTGCCCTACTTACCACTATAAACTTGGTTCTTTAGAAGATGGGAAGAAACAAGAGTATGGAAGAAATGTAGGAATGAAGGTGGGGAAAAGGAAAGAAGGGAGGGAGAGAAAACTTAAATTATTTTTGCTTTTTCATTTTTTGAGACAGGGTCTTTCTGTGTAGCCCTGGCTGTCCTGAAACTCACTGTGTAACCAGGCTGGCCTCAAACTCAAGAGATCCACCTGCCTCTGCCTCCCGAGTGCCGGGATTAAAGATGCGCACCACCAGCACCCAGGCCACAAAACTGTTTTCTCAGAAGACATGGTGATCACTTTACATCTCATGATTATTTCCCTGTCTTCTCTTTATTTAGCCTCACTGAACTCCGTCATTGTATGAAGCCTACACAAGGATTCCTCTTAGGATGTGATGACTTGGGCTTAAACGAAGTCTACTTGTGACTGCCCTACCAAGCAGGAGACGTTCGCTCTCTCATCACCTGGGAGGAAGGCTCTTTCTTGTTCATTCACAAACTTAAGGCCAAGAGTCCAAATTAACTTCAGAATTTCCAATCCATTCCCGTTTGAAGCCAAGACAGGGCAAGACTGTCTAGTTCCAACTGTGGCTGAACTAAGTCAAGCTCAGATTTCTCTTTGTAGACTAAGGTGGGGAAAGGGCTGGGCAGTTATCTTCCAAAAGTAGACTTATAGATCGATTATAATGATGAGATTCTAGTGAAGCCTACGATAAATAACTTTCAAAAACACCTCAGATTATCCACCCGCCTTCCTGGTGCAGAGCAAAGGACAGATGCCATTAGAGCTCACCTTGAGCCGTTTCACCGGAGGAAGAGAAGAGACAGCATCTCTGCTTTTTAAGTCAGACAAATATGAAGACATTGCTGACTCTTTAACTTCTGCCTTTTGTGGTACTCCGATTTTACCTATTAAAAGAGATTGTAGATTATCTTCTTTTGTTTTTGTTTTTAAAGTAAGGCAGGATCTTGTTATGCAGCCCATTCTGGTCTTCAACTCACAGCCCTCCTGCCTCCGCCTCCCAAGTATTGAACAATAGATTCGACCAACATGGTCAGTGCAATTTTAGAATTTTTGTATTACATTTTTAGTAGTATTTAAAAAAAAAACCCTAATTGTCTTTGAAACATGAAATTTAATGTCTACTTTTTTCCTGTTGTTCTCCCTACCACAAAGGAAAACTATTTGGAGAGTTTTAAATAGGAATGGTATAAATATCATGCATAGAAAATTAGCATATCATTATTATTAACTCAAGACATTTATTTTTAATTTATTTTATTCTTCATTATAAATGTGTGTATGTGTGCACATGAGTGCAGGTGCCCCTGGATGTCAGAAGAGGGACTGAAGTTGTAGACAGAGGTGGGTGATGGGAACTGAACACATCCTTTGCAAGAGCAGGAGGTAACCACTGGGCCATTCTCCACTCTATAGTCACTACAGACATTTCGATTCTGAAATAATCTTAACAGAACTCACAGCAGTCATGTGCACATGCATGTTTATTTTTACAATGATGGTTGCACTCTCGGTTCCCAGGTTTTTTGCAGGTAGCCATTCCTAAATTAATGTGAGAAAAATACATTTGTTATTACATATACTCTTACAAATTTAATACAAATACTTTCAGTTTATTCTTTTTTCTAGGTAGTGGCAAGAATACGACTTTTGTACTTGCCCACATATTAACGCCCGCAGTTTAAAAGGATATTCTAATAACACACTCCGTCGGCTCTCAGTTCCACTCCAGCTTCTCACATGGAGCATTTAGCCGCCCACAGCTGCTTTCACTTTTCTCTGATATAAGTACAACCAATGCAGCAGAATATCGGCAATAAATTTTATCCTCATGGAAGTAAGAATGAAGACAGGGATTTAAAACTTTGTTCCATACTCAAGGCTGAGCATTTGAAAACCAGCAAATCTCACAGCATTGTAATGGAATTCTGACTAGTTAGTAAAGAGGATATCATAAATATTTTTAAGTTATAAATAAGTGATTTAGAGACACAAAATTTTCTACAGGAATCCAAAGAAAGAAAAGACCACTTCCAGATTGGTGTCTCTAAACTGTAACAAATGTATCCAAATATAGAATTCATTAAAATATATGTATATGATATCCACTGATACGTGGGTGTTGTAGTTTCTTGCTGTGTTAGCAGCACTAGGGATTGAGCCCATGGTTGTGGATGCTAAACAGGCACTCTGTTGCCTGCGCTGGCCTTGAACTCCTGGCCTCAGTTCCCCAAACAGAGTTACAGCTGCCACGTTTGCTATGCTTTAAAGACATTTTTCTTGATCTTAGTTCTGACTAGTAACATTGGGAAAGGGAGACTATTTTAATTGTCCTCATAGAATAGACTGGATCTAGACATGGGAAGGGGACAAGGGGAAGATTTTCCAGACAGAGATCGCGGTACTCAAAGGCAGCAAACCACATGTAGTGGGAACTAACGCCTGCTTTTGCTGGAACACAATTTTATTTTTTAATTTTTTAATTTTTAATTTTTTTAGTACTTCAATTTTTATTTGAGTATTGACAAAACAACAACAATAACAAAACAGGACAAAATGGTAAGAAAAGAAGATCATAGCTGAATATATAATGTATGGATTTTGGTTTCATTTGAGAACAAAGATAATCCTTTTAGAAATGTATTGTTTTCAGATCACCATATTGAGTTGCTTACACAGGGAAATAAAAACCCTTCATGTAATAAACTTTGAATCCAAAGTCCTAAATCTCAATTGTAGTATTTCTGACTCATTTGTCACATTAAAATAAACCCTAAACATTTCGACTCAGAATTATTTTGGTGTTTGTTTGTTTGTTTGGTTGGTTGGTTGGTTTTTTTTTTTTTTTTTTTGCGATAAGGTCTCTATCTGCAGTCCTGGCTCACAGAGATCCACCTGCCTCTGCTTCCTGAGTGCTGGGATTAAAGGCATGCGCCACCACAGCCCGGTTCCCAGCCAGATTTTTTGTTGTTGTTGTTTGTTTGTTTGTTTTTTGTTTTTCGAGACAAGGTTTCTCTGTAACTTTGGAGCCTATCCTGGAACTAGTTCTTGTAGACCAGGCTGGCCTCAAACTCACAGAGATCCGCCTGTCTCTCAACCAGAATTTTTACGAACAAAAAAGAATCTTAACAACCATTCAGTTGCATTTTGTACAATCTCAAAATCTAAATTCAGGAAAATTAAAAATGACTCATAAAAGGCACTGAGGTTGGCAAAACCAGCGGTGTAGTTTTCGATTGGGATTAAGCACAGCAAGTATCTACAGAACACTACTGGCTGTGTGCAGGCCCGTGTGCCAGAGAGCAAGGTGGTTTTATACTCTCAGGGCTAGTGACAAGGAAAGTAAATGCAAGCAACTGAACCGGGTGGACAGTAATGCTCTTAAATGATTCTAAAGTATGAGATCTATCTGTCGTATAATCATGCTCAATGAAGTCTCAGGAAAAATATTAAGGCTAGGAAACTTCTACATTAGCTAATTATCATTACACTGACAACTAAGTAAAAGCATACGGAAGTTCTGAGAAATTCTTTTTCAGTTATTGCTGGTAATTTTCTATGATTACTGACAAGATTCCCAATGCCTTTAACAAGTTTGTAATCTAGCCATGTTTTGAGCACTGCTACTGAAGTGTGAGATAGTCAAGAACCCTTTGTTTCCCTGCCACCTGCTTCCTCACTGTGGAAACAACACACATTTTGTCACTGCAAAGCTGATACCACCCCAAGAGTGAGACAACACACAATCTTTCTCAGAAATGGGGTGTGCATACAGGTACCGCAGACCTGCTGCAACGCTGTGGTAGCCAGCCCCACGGAGAGCAGCACTTCACTTGCCTAGCAGCTGCCTTTATATTTTTGCTCTATTCCAAAACCAGAAGTTTCCTCCTGAAAAGTCTGCATCATTGCTACAGCCACACCTTCAAACAACATGGATCTGAGTTTGCGGGACACAAATTTTAGTCGACCTAGAAACACTGAACAGCTCTGAGGACCTTCCCAACCTTCCTCGGCCTTTTCATTTTCAGTGTAGTTGTTCGGTCGTTGTCAAGTCATGGAACAACTAGGTACTTGTAGCCTCAACAGCCTGGAACTAATGGATGAGGCTTCTCACTACACGGGCAGATAGATGTCTGGTCTCTGAGGACAGAGAAGGTCAGTATGCTAGGCACTGTTACGGTCTGGGTATAAAGGTCCCCCGAAGGTCCCGTATTGGTCTCTGACTGCTGAGTATAACCATTGCAACTGACTGATGCCTACAGGCTCTTACTTTCCCCAGTGAACTAATCCAGCGCCTTCATGGGAGGCAGGGGTCTGGCTCTATAAGCTTGCTGGAGGGATGACTGTGAAGGGCCTCTCTCTTCCCTGGCTCCCACTTGTGTTTTTCTTGCTCCAGATGCCATCAGGGGGGCAACCCTGCTCTACCACACCCTTACTCCATGGTGTGACACCCCACTACAAGGCACAGAATCACTGCAGCCGGCCCCGTGCACTAAAACCACTAAGCTGAAAGAAATCCTTCCTCTGTGAAGCCAGTCCAGGTGTCACAGAGATGGAGTCTCGTCCCTGTGACAGACAATGACAACCAGAGCACTCACTGCCTTTGGAGGACCCAGTCAGGTCACGGAAGCCACACGGGGTGACTCACAACTGCCTGCAGTTCTGGCTCCAAGAAGATTCAACACCTCCAGCCTCACGTGCACATACCAAACACAATGATATACACTCCTCTGAAACCAGAAGTGTGTTGTCTAGCTGAATGTAAATCCAATCAAATCCACAGCAAAGAACAACCATCACACACTGCTGCTGATAAAGTCATAATAATAATAATAGCAAATCCCTGGCATCTGAAAGTAGATAATCACACCATAGTGTTTGTTCTCAACTAAACCTGACTTTGAAAATACAAACAACACTCAGATAAAGTCATTCTGTAACCAAAGTGGAAAACAGGTAAGATGTCTGAAGTGAGAGATAAGAAAGAAGCACAAAAATAATGGAACATCCCCATCTTCTGGCTAATACAGATGACTACTAACTTTAAAAATATACTTTCAAAATAAAAAGAACAGGTGTGGTGGCGCACGCCTTTATTCACAGTACTTGGGAGGCAGAGGCAGGCATTTCTCTGTGAGTTCAAGGCCAGCTTGGTCTACAAAGCATGTTCCAGGAAACCGGGCTCCATATGAAACCCTGTCTTGAAAAACAAAACTCTGTGTGTGTGTGTGTGTGTGTGTGTGTGTGTGTGTGTGGTGTGTGTGTCAGAGGACAACTTGCCTGAGCTGGTTCTTTCCTGTCACGTGGGTCCTCAGGCATGGCAGCAAGCACTTTTACCCATTGAGCCATCTCTCCTGACCCTCATGGTCTTTTGAATGCTGTGATTATGCCTCATTAATAGATTTTCTTTCATCCGTCCTAACAGGAAGTGCTGGTTTTTTTTTTTTTTTTTTTTTGGATGAGCAGACTTACACCTTATAGTAGGTCTCAAAATTTTTCTCTATTTTTTCCTCTGATTTTTTTGTTCTCTCTTACTTGGCTGTAGGCTCCTAGGTGTCTCTTGGTCTATTTCCTTGGTCTCTGTTTTGCTTTCAGTTAGGTTGTACTTTGCCTCCGGTGTGTACCTCTAATCACAGATTTGACTTCTCTGTGCCTATCCTTATTCTAAGGTTGCTATTTTAATATTAAATCCGCTAATTATGGGATTATCCTATGGCTCTCTCACCACTTTTGTCTACTCTGGGATTGCTATGTTCTGTGTTTTCCTCCACTATCTGATCGTCCTCGGCTGTCTTCCTCCTGCATATCCACTGCGCATGTGAGAACCTAACCCATAGCAGATGCAGGGTCCATGCTCAAACTGTGGGCTTAACACCTAGACAATAGGGAGACTTCCGGAGCCTTGTCTACCAGCCGTTCCACCTCCTGAATTACATTAGCAGTGTTGATTCTCTCCCAAAGGGTTCATTTAATTCACTTAGAGAAAGATGCGATGACCATGAGGAAATGCCTTATAAATGTTTTTGTCATAAATCGAGACATTTGCAAGCTGCATTTTGTAACACTGCCACAAGATGGTGCACCAGGACAGTGTATGTGCCTGTGATCCCCCTCAGCAGAAATTAACTGGGTCTAGAAGCCTGACTGGAATTCCACGAGCTCCCCAGTATTTCAAGACAGGTTTGCAAGGTCTTGTCAGGAGTGAGGAGATTATGCTCTATCTATTGATGATACAATCTTGTAGATATCTGTTAAGCCCTGTTAACTGGTGATATAATTTGTTTTACGTTCATTTGCTGTGTCTTAGTGTGAAAAGCCTCTCTAGATATGAGAGTGAGTTATTGAAGTCTCCTACTGTTATTGTGTCAGGACCGATGTGACCTTTGATGTTGTTATTGTTTATTTCCTGGAACTGTGGGTTCCAAGACCCAGTACATAAATATTTGCAATGGTTTTATCCTTTTGGTGAATGGTTCCCTTTATTAATATGTGGTTAATATTTTTTCTGAATAGTTTTGAAGTCTGCTTATCAGATGGGAATCACTAATCCAGCCTGTTTGTGGTTTCTACTTGCTTGATAAGTTTATTTCTAACCTTTGACTCTAAATATTTGGTTGTCTTTTCTAGTTATGTGAGTTTCTTGGGTGACAAGAGATAATTGGGTCTTCTTTTGTTTTGTTTTGTGTTTATTTAGTCTTTGTGGTGGCTAATCTTGGCTGTCAACTTGATATTCCTGAGATGAGAGAATCTCAGTTGAGGAACTGTCTCTCTCTGAGTGGACTGTGGGAGTGTCAGTGGGGAGATTTTCTTGATTTCTAATTGATATGAGAGGGCCCAACCCACTGTGGGCTTAGGCAGGTGGGTCTGAGCTATATAAAAAAAAAAAAACGTAAAAAGAAAAAGTAGCTGAGTGGTAATCTAGGAGACAAGGCAGTGATCAGAGTTCCTCTATGGCCTTTGCTTTAGTTCCTGTCTATAGGTTCCTGTCTCAAGTTTCTGCTTGCTTCCCCTAGATGATGACCCATAACACGTAAATTGACTGCTTTTGGTTGGCATTTTATCACAGCAACAGGAAGCAAAGGAGGACAGGCTGTGTCTTTTCATTGGTAAGTGAAGGGCATTTTCATTCAAGGTGCTGATGATAGTTTCTGCTGTTTTGATTCTTTCATTTCTATAATTTAAATTTTTTATTTATGTGCACTGGTGTTTCACCTGCAAGTATATCTGTGTGCGGGTGTCAGGTATGCTGGAACTGGAGTCACAGATAGTTCGGAGCTGCCCTGTGGGTGCTGGGAATTGAACCCAGGTCCTCTGGAAGAGCAGTCAGTGATCTTAACCACAGTCATCTCTCCAGCCCTACAAGTTACTTTAAAGACTTCAAATTAGCGAAGGGTTTGCTATTATTGATGAGTTTATTGGTTGTTGCTATTACTAATGAGCCTATTGTTGCTATTACTGATTAGTCTACTGTTGTTATTACTAATGAGTCTATTGTTGCTATTACTGATGAGTCTATTATTGCTGTTACTAATGAGTCTATTGTTATTGCTGATGAATTTGTTATTACTAATGAGTCTATTGTTGCTATTACTGATGAGTCTATTATTGTTATTACTAATGAGCATATTGTTGTTATTACTGATGAGACTATTGTTATTACTAATGAGTATATTGCTGTTATTACTGATGAGTCTATTGGTTGTCACTCTTGTTCACTGATTTATTGGTAACTCTTCTTTCTCTCCTGGTAGCACTGGATGCTTGATAATTTGCTGTGTTAGACAATATTCATTTCCTCCCAGCTTCCCGGTGCTCATCTGTGCTAAGTGTATTCTTTCCTATGTTCTAGTGGGTGACACTGTCCTTCTTATTTCTCTGTATATATTGTTCTTTTAAGGATTTTCTGTATTTCTGACTTAGCATGAATTGCTTTAGCTTGTGTTTGTCTTGAAATATTCCCATTCCTCCTCAATGCGAACAGAGTACTTTGGAGAGTACAGCAGTCTTGACAGTTGATATTTACTTCCAGGGCTTGAAAGGTATCATTTATGTTTCCTAGCTCAGGGTTGCTGAAGAGAGATCTAAATGCTATTCTGATCTTTTTGTCTCTTTGCCCACAGCCTTGCAGCTTTTAGTATTGTTTGCTTTTTACTTTTGACATCTTGACTATGATAAATCATAGGAAGGTTCTTTTCTGATCAAATCTATTTGGGGTTCCAAATGCTTCCTTTAAGCATCTCTTCCTTTTTGTAGCCTTAAATTCTCACCCATGATTTCATTAATAGATTGTCTAAATTATTTATGACATCATATATCCTGAGAATTCTAAGGTTTGGTCTGCTTAATGTATCGCATGTTTTATACAAGTTTTTGGTCATATTCATTAATTTCCCCACTCTACATATGCCTGTATGTTACTGTTCCAGCCTTGCTCTCCACCCCTGTGTGTTACTGTTCCAGCCTTGCTCCCCACCCCTGTGTGTTACTGTTCCAGCCTTGCTCTCCACCCGTGTGTTACTCTTCCAGCCTTGCTCCCCACCCCTGTGTGTTACTGTTCCAGCCTTGCTCTCCATCCCTGTGTGTTACTGTTCCAGCCTTGCTCTTCATCCCTGTGTGTTACTGTTCCAGCCTTGCTCTCCATCCCTGTGTGTTATTCTTCCAGCCTTGCTCTCCATCCCTGTGTGTTACTGTTCCAGCCTTGCTCTCCACCCCTGTGTGTTACTGTTCCAGCCTTGCTCTCCATCCCTGTGTGTTACTGTTCCAGCCTTGCTCTCCATCCCTGTGTGTTACTCTTCCAGCCTTGCTCTCCATCCCTGTATGTTACTGTTCCAGCCTTGCTCTCCATCCCTGTGTGTTACTGTTCCAGCCTTGCTCTCCATCCCTGTGTGTTATTCTTCCAGCCTTGCTCTCCATCCCTGTGTGTTACTGTTCCAGCCTTGCTCTCCACCCCTGTGTGTTACTGTTCCAGCCTTGCTCTCCATCCCTGTGTGTTACTGTTCCAGCCTTGCTCTCCATCCCTGTGTGTTACTCTCCCGGCCTTGCTCTCTACCCCTGGAGCTGCTCTTTGGTTTCTGTGCTGTTGCTGTTGTTGTTTTTCCTTTCACTTCCAGAATTTGAGTTTTTTGTTGTTTTCTTTTGTTTTTAAGCATCTCAATTTTTGTGGTAATTCCCATAATTACACTCCACGTAATTATTAAAAATTAAAAGTTTTCACGACATTATTGATTCTTTTATCTACTTTTTGATAACTTTGTTGTCTAAATGTTAAACTTATTTTAACATTCTTGGCAGGGTCCTAAATTAAATTCCTCATCTGTTTGAGTTGTAGCCGCTGGCCTTCAGTTCTTCATCTCCCTTGTCAGGTACTGAGAGGCCAGTCAGCTTGTAGGGTGTTAGAAGGGAAGCTATCTCACATTTTTACGTTTTCTTTGTTTTGCTTTGCATATCTTCTGGAGTATGTATGTCCTCCTGTTTGCAGTCCCCCCTTCTTTTTTTGGCGCGACTGTTCCTGGTTGGCTGTCTTCACTTGGGTGGTGTTCAGGAGCACTGACTACAGCTAACAGTTGTGATGTTTGCAGAGGTCCCAGTGTTAGCTCAGGGCTGCCCACTGGGACAGAGCACCATGTCCCACTGCAGACTCCTGCGATTCGCGTAGCTGCTCCTGTCGTGGTGCAGTCAAACACCTGCTAAAATGACTAGCTGCGAGCCGAAA
This sequence comes from Arvicola amphibius, assembly GCF_903992535.2. NCBI lineage: Eukaryota > Metazoa > Chordata > Mammalia > Rodentia > Cricetidae > Arvicola > Arvicola amphibius. Next base: position 1,992,084 of record NC_052047.1, on the reverse strand, counting down.
GTGTCCAGAGTTTGCACACCTAGGTCATAGCAAGATGACAGACACAGTCCTTAGATGGCCGTGAGACAGTAATTTGAACACTGACGAAGTAATGGATGGCATTAACTTTTATGTGTAAAAGATAGCTTTAAAAATTGTTACCATTTACAAATTTTCACTGAAACATTTACATGGGAATGGTGTGCGATCTGTACTGGCTTCAGATTACAAAGGTACAAACTGAAACAAGACATTAGGTGCACAGTAAAGCTATGAGCTGACTCTTGTTTAAGGTGGCTATTGAGTATCTAGGAGTTCACTGCACACTTTATGTATGTTTAAAATTACTCCTGATAAAAAGCTAAATTCATTTTCGCTCTGGTCTGCTTCATCAAGTCTGAGGACTCCCACACACCACCATCCTCCCCAGAGAATGACCCAAAAGTGAAATACACATGAAAATGGATAATGCATATAAAAACTAATCAAATAGTTTGTTGCCCAACTAACATCTCAATTTGAAAAATATTAATCGTAAGAGATAATTACTACTGTATACTATTAGTATGTTGTTATTATCTGAAGCCTAGATACGCAGTTCCAGAGACCAGAAATTGAGAGTCACCCTGTGGTACCACTCCTCCAGGCCACACTGATGTCACGGAAAGCAGAAATGAATAATGCTGCTTACCTTCACTGCACACTGCTGCAGCAGCTCTGTTTGAGTGCTTAGGATGAGAAATGTCTGTTTCTAACCTTCCTTGCATAACTGTTTGATTTACACACCTCCTGGGGCCTAAATAAAAGACTGTAAATTTCTGCTGAATATCAAGACCAACTAGAAAGAGAAAAAGATGCATGAAAATACTTATTAAAATCATATTAAGTCTTTAAATAAGGTTATTTATTTCAATTTATATCCCTTATTATTGTAGCACTAGAGTAAGAAGTACAGAAAATTTAAATGTTTTTGAAAAGATTAAAATATGATAATGAAAATATGTACATTTATCTTAACATTTTTTAAAATGCTATAATTGAAATTTAATTATATTAGAAAACAAAGGTCTTTAAGTGAATAAAGAAAATTGAATTATGTTATCTAAGTATATGAAATTTCCCTTAATGTTTATTCACAGTAAGTATATTATTTTTATTATTTTTCTGTATCGGCTAGCATAAAGGAAATAATTTTAAATGCTGTCACATTTTTGTGTTGATATCTTCATTAAGTCAATTAACTTACCATAATCAGAACTAATTAGATTAATGCTAAGATCTTCAGATATAAGAGCTCTCTTCACATCAATTTTTTTAGCCCAATTTCCATTTTTTAACAAAACAGAATCCCTGAAAAACAGTAATGTAAACTTTAACACGATGCAAACTCTAAATGAACTAATCCACTGATTTCAAGGATGAGCTCTTCCTAGGACAGATCTGCAGTAGTAGTAAGACTACTGGGAACTTTCACCAAATTGTGAGGAGGAAGAATTAAGTGTCAATGGAGATCTGTCTGTTTGTTTGTTGTGCACTCCTCAAACAGAATGACCTGGAAGTGTGGATCCTCTTGCATTCTCCCCTTCCACCAGCTGGGATTACAGGCATAAGCTACACCTGACAATGGAGCTAATTGTTTAACAGTAGTTGATCCCAAGCTGCACCGACTCATTTGAGGCCAAACAAAAATACACAGTTGTTATTAATAAGACACGAGTTGCTTCTTCAATGTGATTGTGCATAAGTTATATTTATTTGTGAGAAACAACTTCAACAATCTTTTAAATTGAATTTGAAATAGTTTATATCTAATATTGACACAGACAAGAAAAAAATTAGTGAGTTTAATTCATTCTCGTAGTCCCCAGGATTAAGGATTTGTACAAAGTGTGTTCTCTCTAAGTGTGCGAGGCTGGTTGTGGGAGAGCAGTGACTGAGAAGAGCATCCTACTGCTCAGCCCCTTAGAAATCTTCATGGATCCTCCTGCATCCTGACAGCTAGCGGATTCCAGTCCTAGAGGCTCTGCCATTCCTAACTTAGCACTGTAGTGATACAGTGAGCTCAGGCAGGGCCAATCTGGACTTTATTATCAACTAGCTACAGTTTCTTCCTCTACAAAATGTGAAGTATGATAGCACCTATCTCATACAAATATTAAGTAAATCACCATTTGTGGCCTACTAAGTACTAAAACAGGATTAGCGATGACAGAAACTGACATCTTGAGATTTACCTATGGCATTGTGAGGGAAAAATAATATTTAGAAAATGCTGAAGTAAAAATTACAAAAGGCCCACTACAGGAACTAAGTATAATGAGGGGATTTTCCCGATGTGGCTGATCTGAATGTCTGCATCTTACAATGGAGTTACAGGAGCTTTTTACATGTTAATCTGGAGATAGAATCTACAGATAGAGGTTATATTCGGAGTTAAGTAGAAGATTGTATTCAAAGAGGAATCAGGCCATAAAAAGAAAAGAACAGCAAATCAGAAAGGCCCCAGAGGGCATCTGTTCTCTTGTTACCAATCCCTCCATGGTGACACATTTTATAATTTCTTCATCTAGTTCCAAATAGAGACCTAAAGTTAGTGTTGACCCTCCTCCACAGACAAGTGGAACACTTGCCATTCTTACATCAGGGAACTGTAATTTAATTGATTATGTGATGATCTAATTATTGTATCTTACAGTAAAAGTTTCATGTCCAATATACTTAAAAATAAAATCAATTAAGCATTTCATAATCACTCACATAATTTTGTGCTTAAAAACGACTTGATTATCTGCATCGCCTATGATTAAGGTGGCGTAGTGAGAGTCTGGTGCTGTTCTTTTGGTCTGTAGCTGCTCAAAGTTTCTCAACACAACAGTCACCAATATCTCGGCCTTGGTGTCACTGTATCTAGAAATCTTCAAAAAAAATAACAAGTATAAAAAAACTTTAAAATAATCTTACTATTCATACACAGCTTCAATTTTAGCCATGGAAAACTTTACTTTTAAGGAGACAGAATATTTATGAAAGAGAATATTCACCTGCTCCACTTCAAGTTCATACTTTGGTAGATACATCACAGCTTCTTTTATCTGGGTTCCGAAAGGCGGAAGTCTACTTAAAATCTAAACATATTTATATCATTATATTCTTACCACAAACACTTAAAACTTTTATTGAAATATCTCTTAGAACTCACAGGCTTAATCAGGTTTGTCACCCACCCCAAACACCTGCAATTGAAATGTTTACAATGAAGAAGAAAATATTTGTGTGTGTGATGTATATGGTCATGGATGTAGCACCAAGAGTCTGTGCAGTGTGAGAAGAGCAGAGGTCAGCACTGGATATCTCTGCACTGCTCACCACCTTTGTCTCAGGAGGCCTGGTGCCTACTGACTCCTCCAGACACATGACCAGCAAGATCAGACTGCCCTGTTTTCACCTCCTAGTGCTGGAGTTACAGGTGTGTGCTCCTAGGTCCAGTTTCTGACATGGGTACTGAGCTCTGTCTGGACTTGGATCTTCGGGCCTGTGTACATGTACGTCACTGACAGAGTCATCGCCCAAACAAATACATTTAATAGAAATAAAGACATACACATTGGGTTATGGAATAGAATAACAGAATCCAGTAACACTAGAAACAGAGAATACTACATACCAGTTCAATTTCTCTTGCATTTGCTTCTTCTATTTTTTTAAAGGAAGTCAAACCTGCATTTACCATGGTATTTGACAATGATATGCCTGTGGAAAATTAACCAAAGAGTGATTTTAAGCCATTTTAAATGAAATAGAAACTTCAGCAACTACATGAATAAAAACTTTAGCTAGGTATGTACTCTGGTAGAGCAGTTACCTAGAATATATAAGACCCCAGTGTCAATCCCCAGGGCTGCAAAAATTAACTGTTAAGTAATCCCTTTAAAAACATTAAGTCAAGACCTGTCCTGGGTGCATGACCTGGCTTTGTGGAGCCCTTTCCCTGTGGTGGGATACCTTGCTCAGCTCTGATACAAGGGGAAGGGGCTAGATCCTGCCTCTACCTGGTGTACAGACTTTATTTGCTCCCCAAGGGAGCCCTTACCTTCTCTGAGGAGTGGATGGGGGTGGGATGGGAGGATGTGGGGAGGGGTAGGGGAAGGGGAGGGAGGTGATATTATGCAAAATTTTTAAAATTTAAATAAAAAATATTTTTAAAACATTCAGTCAAATATCTAACAGCTGTGGTTTGTGTACTGTTGAGTGTGTCCTCCAAAGGACCATGTGCTGAAATTACAGTTTATGTCCCTGCATATCAGAATCAATGTCAACTCTGCGTCTGGAGCTGAATTTTCTTAACTGTATGACTTGACCTAGGCTGAGCGCCTCCACCTGATTTCCTGTTCCTCGCTCTTACTGAGTATTCTTCGGTCACATTTCCTTTACTCCGCTCCTTATACACATCAAGTCCATGTTACTTTTGACTACTTCATTTGTTTATACTTTCAGAACCTATAATTTTAAATTCATGTTTTATGATAACTTTACGCGAATCCTATTTAAAGGGTACTTTAAGAGTTGTGTGATTCCACCAACCCCGCAACAGTCAAAGATTTGATCTCCAAAATATATAAAGAGCTCAAGAAACTAGACTTTAAAATGCTAATTAACCCAATTAAAAAATGGGGTACTGATCTGAACAGAGAATTCTCAACTGAAGAAATTCAAATGGCCAAAAGACACTTAAGGTCATGCTCAACCTCCTTAGCTATCAGGGACATGCAAATCAAAACAACTTTGAGATACCATCTTACACCTGTCAGATTGGCTAAAATCAAAAACACTAATGATAGCCTTTGCTGGAGAGGATGTGGAGTAACGGGAACACTCATCCATTGCTGGTGAGAATGCAAACTTGTGCAACCACTTTGGAAATCAGTGTGGCGGTTTCTCAGGAAATTTGGGATCAACCTACCCCAGGATCCAGCAATACCACTCCTAGGAATATACCCAAGAGATGCCCTATCATACTACAAAAGCATTTGTTCAACTATGTTCGTAGCAGCATTATTTGTAATAGCCAGAACCTGGAAACAACCTAGATGCCCCTCAATGGAAGAATGGATAAAGTGTGGAATATATACGCATTAGAGTACTACTCAGCAGTAAAAAACAATAACATCTTGAAATTTGCATGCAAATGGATGGAAATAGAAAACACCATCCTGAGTGAGGTAACCCAGACCCAAAAAGATGAATATGGTATGTACTCATTAATTAGTGGATTCTAGCCATAGAATTGAGCCTATATTTCATGATCCTAGAGAAGCTAGATAGGAAGGTAAACCCAAAGAAAAACATGTAGTTATCCTCCTGGATATTGGAAGTAGACAAGATTGCCAGGCAAAAATTGAGAGCTTGGGGGTGGGGCAGGATGGGGTTGAGGGGAGAAGGGGAGAGAGAAGTAAGAAGGGGAGGATGGGGAGAGCTTGGGGGAATGGGACAGTTGGGATGGAGGAAGAGTGGATATGGAATCAGGGAAATATATATTTTAATTAAGGGAGCCATTTGAAGGTAGGCAAGAGATTGGACTCTAGAGAGATTCCCAGGTGTCCAAGATGTCCCCAGCTTGCTCCTTGAGCAGCTGAGGAGAGGGTGCCTGAACTGGCCCTTTACTATAGCCACACTGATGATTATCTTGCATATCACCATAGACCCTTCATCTGACGTTGGATGGAGATAGAGACAGAGACCCATACTGGAGCACTGGACTGAGCTCCCAAGGTCCAAATGAGGAGCAGAAGGAGGGAGAACATGAGCAAGAAAGTCAGGACCGCGAGGGGTGCGCCCATTCACCGAGACAATGGGACTGATCTAATGGGAGCTCACCAAGGTCAGCTGGACTGGGACTGATGGAGCATGTGATCAAACCGGACTCTCTGAATGTGGCTGACGAGGAGGGCTGACTGAGAAGCCAAGGACAATGGCACTGGGTTTTGATTCTACTGTATGTACTGGCTTTGTGGGAACCTAGTCTGTTTGGATCCTCACCTTCCTAGACCTGGATGGATGGGGGAGGAACTTGGACTTCCCACAGGGCAGGGATCCCTGACTGCTCCTTGGACTGGATAGGGAGAGGGAGGAAAGATGGGGGGAGGGGAAAGGAAATGGGAGGAGGGAGATGAAAATATGTAAAATTATATAATTTAATTAAAAAAAGAGTTGTGTGATTCCAAACAAGGCCTACTTATCTAAGCACACATCATTGCTGAAGGTGTGACAGACAGCTCATTCCTTACTCTAACTTTTTCAGTCACTTTCTAGTATAAGCAACCCACTTGGCTGCTCACAACCACCTGTAATCCCATCCCCTCCAGGGGGGCACTGAATGCATGTGGTACACAGGCATACATGCAAGCAAAACACTCCCAACGTACAAAATAACAAAATAAAACAAACACCGCCTAGGAAACACATCTACGGGCATGTTCACGAGGGTAACTCCAGAGAGGGTCAGCTGAAGAGGGAAGACCCCCTCTGAATGCAGTGGGTCTGTCACCACGCCCAGAGTCCTGAACTGAATGAAAAGGGAGAAAAGCCAGCAACCCTGACTGCAGACGCAGTGTGAGTAGCCACACCGCATTCTGCGGCTGTGATCTGCCCCAATGATGGAGTTTATCCCATCAATCCATGAGCCTGAGCAATGTCCTCCTTTCTGGTGACGTCTGTTTTCGTCTTACTCTCGGCAGCTAACGCCGCCACTGTCCCAGTTCTGTCAGTAAGTGGAACTTGCAGAGCATGGTGGCTCACTAATCCCGGCAGCAGAGGCGGGCAGATTCTGTGAGTTAGAGGCCAGCCTGGTCTATGTAGCTGGAGCTTTATAGTAAGACCTTGTTTCAAAAAGAAAAAAAAACGCGGGAATAAAAAAAAAATCAGTTGGAGATCTCGTTCAAATAGCAAAGCTGTGGTTGGGATCGGTCTGTGGTTAAGAGCAAGTAAGTACTGCTCTTCCGAAGACCTGTGCCTGGTTCCCAGCGCCCATGGCCGAAAGCTCACAGTGCCTGTAACTCCAGCTCTAGAATATCTGGCACTCTCTTCTGTAATAATTGCGGGTACCTATGCATACATTAAAATATAAAGAAAAAGCTGGGCGGTGGTGGCGCACGCCTTTAATCCCAGCACTCGGGAGGTAGAGGCAGGCGGATCTCTGTGAGTTCGAGGCCAGCCTGGTCTACAAGAGCTAGTTCCAGGACAGGCTCCAAAGCCACAGAGAAACCCTGTCTCGAAAAACCAGAAAAAAAAAGAAAAAAATATAAAGAAAATAAATATTATTTTTTTTAAAAAGTCTTGTGATAGCGAACGCTTGTAATTCCAACCCTCAAGAGACTGAGCCAGAAGGATCACAAATTCCCAAAAGCAGTCTTAACTACACAGTCAATCCTATAGCAAAAACAACAGGACAGGGGTTAGGGTTGTGGCTCAGTGGTAGATTGCAGCTTGTGCCCTTGGTCTGATCTTTGCTCCCCGCCTTTGGCACCCCACCCCAGGCAGAAAAACCAAACCAACTGAATTAAAATTCCTAAAGATCCATCGCATAATACTTTGTTTAGTTAGGTTTTTGTTTTGTTTTGTTTATTGGGGTTTTCCTGAAACTTCCTCCATGAATCAGGATGCCTCAGACTCAGAGAACTGCCTGTTTCTGCCAACGTGATAGGGTTAGGGCATGCACCACAATGTCCAGCTCTTTGGTTGGTTCTGAGACAGGGGTCTCACGAATTAACAGTCCAGGCCATCCTGAAGCTTACTTATAACCCGTGCTGGCCTTGAACTCCTGTACCCTTGGCCATGCTTACAGGAGTGCACTACCACACCCAGCTTCCATTATATGATTTCCATTCTTAATCTTCCCAAGACACATATAAAATCACAAAACCAATGAGGCTGTCAATCTTGGAATAATAACTCTTTTTAAAATATTACTTATTTAGGAAGTAGGGTCACAAAGTCAAGGTAAGAAACTGGGAAACAGCAGAATTCTTCAGTCTGATCCAGCTTTTCTGAGAGCACATTGTAGCATTTTACAGCGCACCCTACACTGGGTTCTAACAGAAAGTCAGGAGTAACCTCCTGTCTGCAGAAACGCTAAGATGGGCACTAATATCCTGCTGTTACTGAAAACAGAAAAAAAATCAAATAAATGGCATAATTTTCTAGACTACACAAGACCTGGGTTTGATCTTGAAAGTTTTGTATCTTGTCACTAAGGACACAGTAAATTATTACTCAGAAGTGAGAGATAATGTCATATATTACTTAATCATTAAAACATAGTGCACTGTCAACAGAACAAGATTAGATTTCTCATGTATTTTTGCATCTAATTAGTTCTTTCCTCTCTCTCTCTCTCTCTCTCTCTCTCTCTCTCTCTCTCTCTCTCTCTCTCTCTCTCTCTCTCTCTCTCTCTCTTTTGGTTTTTCAAGACAGGGTTTTTCTGTATAGCTTTGTCTGTCCTGGAACTCACTGAGATCCACATGCCTGTGCTGTGATTAAAGGCCTGCACGGCCGCCCAGCATAATTGACTGTTTTGCATTCGTTTATTTGTGTGTGTGTGTGTGTGTATGTGTGTGTGTGTGTGAGAGAGAGGGAGAGAAAGAGAGAGAGAGAGAGAGAGAGAGAGAGAGAGAGAGAGAGAGAGAGAGAGAGAGAGAAACACAGAGGCGGGGGCAGAGGAGCAGGCTCTCCTTGCACCATGAGGTCTGGAGGACGGCACTCGCTCAGGTTGCCAGGCTCGGGAACAAGCACCTTTGCCCGCAGAACCATCTCACCAGCTCTCATTGGTAATCATTTAAGCAAGAACAAATAATGTTCTAGTTTTCAAATATAAGCACAGTGCTTTATACGGGTATGTTTTCCTTAAGTTCTATAACCATCATAAAATAATATTAATAGTAAAATATAGAAGAAACCACAGACAATGACAAACAGCCTGTCTGCCTTGAGTACCTACCGATTTTATCCAGCTGTTTAGATACATGTCGAGAGTTTTCCCAAAGCTTACACTTAAAGCATTTAGCTAAAATCACACTGTTTAAAAGCACAGCAAACTTCTTTTCCTGGGAAGTCACAAAATCTGACAACCCTAAAAAAAAATTTCCAATATTAAATATACTATATTAATTTACTGAGGAAAATGAAAATCCATTAATGATCGAACATACATCTTACAATTCGTGAGCCACTTCTGAAAATCTTGGAGGTCTCTTGTGTCAGGGTAAAGTCTTGTACAGGAATGCATCCTAGCTGAGCCTGTATGAGACTGGGAGAACACAGCTCATTACTTCCTGTGAAAGGTCACTGCACAGGGCTCCACTGCACAGGGCTCCACTGCACAGGGCTCCACTGCACAGGGCTCCACTGCACAGGGCTCCACTGCACAGGGCTCGGCACGGCTGACTGGAGCGTCCCTCAGGACTTTGCTCTGCTTTGACTTGCGTGTTACTATGGGATTCCGTTTGGAGGTCACTTTTGACTTCCCTTTCCCACCCTCACAAAATTCAGTTCTTATCTTCTCACACTTTTTATTCAGCCAATTTATCACTGTCTCAAAAATTTCAAAGTATTTAGCAAAAAATGGATGAAGTACTGGATGAGGTGTTTTCAATGCTGCAGGAATGTCCTTGTGAAGCTATCTACAGACACACAAATGTAGGATATGAGCAGAATTAATGGCATAAACTACTTCTAAAGCAAAATTTACATTTAATAACAGTACTTCATTAATAAGTAGAACACTTTCAAAATCATGTTTTCCTGCTGGAAACCATATGGAAACCGGCAACAATAAAGCAGGGTGGGAGGGAAGGGATCTTTGTGAGCTCGAGGCAAGTCATACGCAGCATGCTCCAAGATGTCCAGGGCTACACAGAGAGACTCTGTCTCAGAAGAAAAAATTAAACAGTAATGTTATAGGAGTTTACTTTCCTGTGTTGTCTTCAGTAGGAAGAGAAATCTCACACTCTCTAACAAGGTGGTACCTCTGCCATCTCAAGTAAGGGAAGTGCATGGCAATTAAGTAACGACTAACTCGATAAAGTGTTGATTCGGAGAGGACTAGCTTCACATACCAGACCATGGTGGTTCCAACACAAATGGCTAGAATTAGTCAGTTTAGGGTTCCATGCCATCTCTTAGAACCACTGAACCAAATACCCAAGCTAAAGAAAGCAACTAGTGCTGAAGAGGGAAGGTACAGTAACCACAGCCGTGCACAGAGAGGGGTGTGCAACAGTCAGGAATAGCAGAATTAGCATCTACTTGAATAGAGCTGAAATTCACTAAAGCAGGGATGTAAGGAAGCCATGAAAGTGATAAAACCAGACACCAGCATCTACTGAATGCATTATACAAACTCTGAATTAGGAGAAGACACTTCCACCATACACACACTTTCCTTGGCTATACTCAGGTAAGATGTACAAAAGTAGAATATTATATATATACTATATATAATATATATATTATATATAGAATATATATAATTATATATATTATATAATATATATTATATATAGAATAGTATATATATTATGTATACTATGTATACATATTTTATATGAGTGAAACTAATTGTGAAGTCACCAACTTTTTAAATTAGTTAATTAAAAAAACTATCTTTTGTCATTTTACATACTAATCCCAGTTCCCACTCCCTCCCTTCCTCCTGCACCCTCCACTTTCTCCCCTACCTCCACCCACTTCTCAGAGAGGGTAAGGTTTCCCATGGGAAAAATCACCAACTTCTAAGTTCATTGCCTCAAGCAAAAGAATATATTATCTAACTTAATAGAAAAGAATATGTTGTCTAACTTAAGGCAGGCTTTGGTGGAAGCACTTCAAATACAAACAAGCATTCTACAGACATCTGTGGGAAGAAATTTGATCTGCCTTAGTAACAGCAGAGCACACTGGGAGCCACCAGTTCGAGAGCTCCAGCCGTGGCTCCTTCCCCACACAGCAGCCTGTCTGGCCACGGCATTTCATTTGTGCGATAACAAGATTGGGCCGTGTCATATCTAAGATCTCTGAAGCTGTTTGAATTGTTGCGGAAATACAGTTAATAATCCACAGTAACTTCAGTTCCAAGCCATAGGTAAGCTGTTTTCTGAATATCTGGGAGATAAAATTGACTAAGAAAGAATGACCTCCTGTAGCTAAGGAAGAAAACATTCCCGAGCTAGCTGGCATCACTAAGTTAAGTTAAAAATCACTTTACTGGCTGGGCATGCTGGTGCACACCTTTTATTCTAGCACTTGGGAGGCTGAGGCTGGCAGCTCTCTGTAGGTACAAGACCAATCCAGTATAAATAGCAAGTTCCAGGACAGCCAAGGCTACACAGAGAGACTCAGTCTTAAAACAAAAAGAAAAGCCAAAGACAAACAAAAAACTTTTTACCTTGAATACATCATTTAAATCAAAATACCTAAGTGTCAATGCCTAAATACCCCGGAAATCACTTTTAATAGCAGAAAAGTAAATCTCTGCATTTGTAATTATAAACTGGGCAAAAGGCAGAGGTCACAGCGCACCTCTTACAAACCCCCCATCTCGACAGAAGCCAGAGGTCACAGCGCACTGTGGTTACAAACCCCCCATCTCGACAGAAGGGTCATCCAGTCAGCCATGCACCATGCACTACTGTTCCCTCCTAGAATCCCATCCCCACGGAGTCGGCTGTGCTGGCTGTGCTCTGATGCTGCCCATCCTTACGCATGCTCCAAACATGCTCCACGCATGCTCACTGGAGACCCTGGTGAACAAAAGCACGTTTTTCTACTGTCTACTTCCCTCAGTAGAACAGATTGTCAGCAAGCAATTTGTCTAATTGCATTTTTTTCTTTTATTTCTTTCTTTACATCTCTGCCTTTCCTCCCCTTCTTTTCTCTCCCTTCTCTTCCCTTCCATAATAGTGGGGCTGGGGGCAGGGCTTTGGAATACCTAGGCAAGCATTCTAGCACTCAGTTACATCCCCAGACTCACAATTTATTTTAACGAAAGTCTGAATGTTCTTGAAAATTAAATTCACATATAAAGTCTGACTTCTTATTTTTCTATAAACACATTATTTTTGGGTTTTTTTTTTTTTTTTTGTTTTTTTTCGAGACAGGGTTTCTCTGTGGCTTTGGAGCCTGTCCTGGAACTAGCTTAGCTCTGTAGACCAGGCTGGTCTCGAACTCACAGAGATCCGCCTGCCTCTGCCTCCCGAGTGCTGGGATTAAAGATGTGCGCCACCATCGCCTGGCCACATTATTTTTTAAAATAAAGAAAAGAAAATACATTTTAAAACGGAAGAAGCTGGGCGTGGTAGCTCCTACCAGCCATCCTGGCACACAGGAGGCTGTAAACTGAAGTTTCTGTCCTGCCGAGCCCCACAGCCGTTCAGTCCCAAAGAAGCACACAGAGGCTTATATTAATTATAAACTGTTTGGCCTATTAGTTCAGGCTTCTTATTAATTAGCTCTTACAACCTAAATTAACCCTACTTATTTTAAATGTTTTACATTGGATTGGATGTTTTTATATTGTATACAAACTTTGTATATTGATATAAATTTGAGATTAATTTTGTTAGAACATACTGTACATATATTTCTACTCTTGTTCAAGGCATTATACCTATATATCTCATTTAACAATGTAATGCAAATTCCTAGTCTTTGAAAGTTATTATTACCAACTGTTTGAGATAATAAGGAAATGCAGGTTAGTAATTAGTCACCAATTATAATTGAACTTATAGTCACACTAGGTATGTTTTCGAGGCCAAACAAAGATATATTTTAGATAGATAGGTCATCTTCAAATACTTCAGGGATCTATAGAATATGGCATTTACGATGTTTTAATAGCCTAGGTTCCTTTTTTTATGACAATGAAACATGTCAGCTCCTGGCAGCACCAATCTATGTCAGTTAAGATAATGGGCATCAAAGATGGAGTTTACTCTCTTTGTGGTATAAGTAAGCCACTGGGCAAGATAACGCCCATGCCTCAACTACTGACAGTATGCTGTCCTAATTAGACAAGCAGGACACAAAAGAAAGTGACTGTCAAACATTGTCAAGACAAGGAGGGACAGCCCTTCAGAATATCCTGCTTCACAGAAAAGTCTGTCGAATATGCAAGGCCTGTAGGCTGAAGATGGAGACGCCCCAACATTTCAGAGGAACTTTGGGTGACTGTCCAGGCAGCCGTTTCTGTCATTACTTCACATTTTTTGGAAGTGGCTTGCTTGCAGTTCCTGCTTACTCAGTTAACATTATTTCCTTCTTGGGTCTCTGAGGGAGCTGAAGACTAGATAATTACAGTATCCCTTGTTTACCTGATGCAAAAAGCAAGCTATGATAGAAAGTAAATTAGGTACAAGACTTTGGACTCACCAAGATAGGATAAATGATGGAGTATTTTCTCTGAATTTGTCAGATGCAAATGGACTAGACATGTTGATGTATTTATTGCCTATATGTAATGTATATAGTTATTGTACTTATTGTATATAGTCCTTTTATATTATTATTATAGCCTTTTTATTTTAGATAAAAAGGGAAAATGTACTGGCATTTCATTTGTATTTTAATAAATAAAGCTTTCCTGAGAATCAGGAAAGTAAAACAGCCACATTGGCCAGCCTTACAGATCAGGTTATGATAGCACACACCTTTCATCCAAGTAGCCACTCTAGTTTACAACAGAAACCAGTAAGTAGTGGTGCACACCTTAATCCCAGAACTAGAGAGGATTATAAAACGGAAGAGACCGCTTTCCAGTCTCAGTCTCATCTGAGACTCCTGGAGGCAGGATCGCCATTTCGGACTGGGGTAGAAGTAAGAGCCAATGGCTGGCTGTTTTTGCTTTTCTGACCTTCAGGTTGAACCCCAATTTCTGTCTCTGAGTTTTTATTAACTGTGCTACATTAGGCTATGGTAGAAAACTGAGTTTTGAGACCAGGTGGAACTAATAGAGACTTTGTCTCAAAAAAAAAAAATGGGGGAGGAGAGGAGAAAAACCCTCATACATATGAAATACAAACGGGTATGCAGTATTTTAGGAGAGGAGAAAACCCTCATACATATGAAATATGAACGGGTATGCAGTATTTTAGGATGCTAAAAAATTTTTCATTACCAATTTACTTTCATCTCTCTTGTTTTTATTCTCCCTTCCATTGGGAATCTGCAAATAAAAACACATGGAGAGCTTTTATTATTTAACTAAATAGAACAATGAAGTTTCATCCAGTCTGTGTAACTTCGTACCTGATCGTGATCCGGTTCGGGTCTTTGTTTAAAGAGTTCAGAGCTCTCTTCTCGCTCGTCCTCAGCTGCACGTCCAGGAACTCATTGCAGCTGGCTATCATCGAAATCTATGGTTTAAGCAAATTACATTTTAAACTTTTTTCTTAGCCCCTTTCTCTGAATTTCCTTATTTTTCATACTGCCCAGGGGCACCCTAGGTTTATTTATTAAGAAAGCAGAATTTAAAAGATGGCTTTATATATCTTACCTCTTAAAGAATTCAATCACTACCAAACACTTAGAAGCTTCTAAATGCTAGACAGCATAGAATGTGAGCAGCATAAGGATGGCATCCAACAGATTCCAACGCTGAACGAGATCGACCGTGTCCTACGTGGTGCAGAGGGAGGCACGCAGAGCGGGCTGCTCTCCTCGCTGCTGCTCTGCACCCTCCCAAAGCCGGCAAACCGCCATCCCAATAATTTAGTGACGGAAAGGCTTCACACGTGAAGAGATTCGGATTTGTAGACGGGGTCCTGGGAGATGGGACTACATGCTCTAAACCTCTCACACAATAAAATCAGCCAGATGGTGCTGACACTGAATATTTGTTAATCTTGACTCTTCTTAGAGAATAATAATATTTACCCAGAAATACAAACCTTTTACTTCATCAAAGCTTGCTCATATGACTCCTAACAATAAACAGATTTCTCACTGTGCAGTCTTTAATATAATAACCTTATTGTGGTAACTAATTGATGACTGAAATAGAAAAGCATGGTTTAAAATTGAGAATAAATATCTTCTTCTACCAGTCCTTTCCTTTATGTTCCTGTCTCCAGCAACAGGGGGAAGGACCCAGCAGAATGCCCGTGGTCTGTCCGCTACTGTAGCTGCAAACCTGGTCCTGCTGACTTGTAAGCACAATCTATTTCTTGGTCTCTTTCTCCAGAATCTGCTCTTTTTCCTGGGCCATCACGATACCATCAGTCTCCACTGCTACTGCTGTACTCAGACAGATGACTGCAGACACAGGGAACCACAGCGACACGCTGTCCTGTTATACTTCACAGTTATTTGCTCACGGCAGATTTGCTAGTGTGCCTGTCATACTCTCGTGGAGTCTTTACCACATACGCATGAGGTAATCGTCATTACCAAGTCAATTTTAAGTTTCAGGATAGTAGCCACACCTATTTGTATATAAATTTTCTTAACTTTGATAAGAAACACAAATGACAATATAATGTATTCTTAGGCGTTATATTCATTAACTCAGGATCAAAGGGAGAAATAACCATTTAAATCATTTTTCCTTTCTGCTCATTCAGTTTTAGACTATAGGAGATATATAAATCAGTTGTCTCTTCAATATTACTTTTATTCTACAATTATTAATTTCTAATGAAAACTTACTAAATCTGACAAAGTTTCCTTTCCACTGATTGTACAAAACTTCTTCACTGTCTCGAATGTAATATAGTACCAAGCCATTAGTCTTCCTGCCTCTGTTAGGAAAGACAGAAAGACAAACATTTTCACATTAACTGAGCAAGTTGCTTTTTAAGAAATCAGTTGTTATAGGGGGCTGCTTGTTTGTCCCGGCTGCCCAGAACCAAAATAATCACACAGAAACTGTATTAATTAAATCACTGCTTAACCCATTAGCTCTAGCTTCTTATTGGCTAACTCTTACATATTAATTTAACCCATTTCTATTAATCTGTGTATTGCCATGTGGCTGTGGCTTACAGGCTAACGTTCCATCTGGCTCAGGTGGGGCTCTCCCAGCATTCAGCTTAGTTTTCCCCACCCAGCTCTGTTTCCCTATAGCTCTGCTATAGGCTCAAAAGCAGTTTCTTTATTTACCAGTGGTAATCACAGCACACAGAGGGAAATCCCACATCAATCAGTTAAACATACCGAGTAACAAAAGTACATACCTCAAAACTGGTTTGTAGTGCCTAATACTTGGTAAATGTTGCCTAAGCTTTAAAATTAAGAAATGATAGATAATAAATTAGAGGGGCCATAAGGAGCTTTTATGGCTATTTAAAGGAGTTCAGAATTTGGATCAGATTTGTAAAAGAACAGGACTACTAACAATTCTTGAGCAATATTTTTAGTTAAATTGGAGTTTCAAAATAAATTGTTTTGGAAATAAAATAGTAGGGAGGTTAGGAGGAGGGGATGAATGCAGCAGGGAAGAGGAACTGATAGAAACATTCTGTAACATACAACAGTCTCAGATCTGAGGTATCTTAAGGCTGTGTGTAAGTGTTGCATGGGGTGACATCATGAGCCATGCAAAGTACATGTGTGTCTTTAGAAGCAAGGCTGCAGTGAACTCACACAATGCACAGTAGGCAAGCACTGCCAGAAGCAGAGGGTCCCGCCTTGTGCCTGCAGGTCGAGGGCCATGCAGAGGAGTGAGAAAGGCTGGAGCTCACTGTGTCTCCCAGCATGGGGCACAGAGCTCACAGACCCCGTGATGGGAGCGGCGATGCCACTTTCCTGCACGTGGAACCTAAGTGGGCACTCAGATAATCCATGGTTGTGCATTCAAGGGGCAGAGGAATTTACTAGTTATAACTGGCCTATGACTTCAAATCATCAGCTGAGAGTCACCAGAATCAGTGAGATCAATCCTGCGTCAAGAAGTTGTAGTTTCAAAAGGGACTTACATGAACTGACACCTTACAGCTAAAAATAATGATAGTCTATTTACTGTTGTCTAAATTTTAGTCTTAGCAAGCATTAAACTCGATGACATCATAAGGAAAAATACCTGTTGGTTTGAAATAAACATCTTCATCCATCTTTATTAAGTCTAGTGATGATAAATCTTTCAGATTCTTCAAACACAATTCTGTTCAATTATAGAAAACACATTTTAAGTTTCATAAAATAAGGAAGACATGAAAATAGAATTTACTATTAAATATGTATGCTATAGCATAACTGCTCTGGAAGAGCTGGAGTCTTTTAAAAAGAAAAAAAAATGTAAGAAAAACTCTGTTGTAATTCTTAGAGGCTACTGACCAAGAATCATAATCATTTAGGAAGTAGCAAATGTCCATCCTGAGACTTGAGGGAGACCTCCAAGGGAACTGTCAGGAAGCACTTCGCCCAGCATCCTTCACCCCACGCAGGCCTGCCTGTCTGGAGCTCACCCCACGCAGCCTGCCTGTCTGGAGCTCTCACCACGCAGGCCTGCCTGCCTGTCTGGAGCTCACTCCACGCAGGCCTGCCTGTCTGGAGCTCACCTGCCGTCCTCCTCCTGCACCTTTTTGAGCACTAGGATTACAAGTATACACACCACACCCAGCAACGTGTATATTCTTCAAGTGAGACAATTTATTACTTTATCCTTATCTCTGCATTTTTATTTTCCATATACAAATATTCAGAGAACAAATTAAAGTTAATATTTTAGTAGATCAAAATTTGTTTTTACTGAAAGTCTCAACACAATGAAGACACATTAATATTTAATTATAAATGCTTATTGAATTTTATGGTTAAAGATAGATAATAAAATATTAAAGTTAAATTTCAAAAAGTTGAAATTTGAAAAGGAAATATTGCACAGATTTGGATGAGAACCCCACAATAAATCTAGGATTATATTTTAAATTAAAATTAAGGTTAGAAAGAAAAATAAAGCATTTATTAGCAATGTTTTCAAAGATTGGGATCATTTTAATGACAAAACCCAAATAAGCCAAGTTAATATAGTATACAGATATATAGATATATAGATATATGGGCAGATATTCTAACAGAATTATTCAATAAATATAGAAAAGCTACACATGCCAAGTTTGTGATGGAAAACGAATAATTCAACACTTTTTATCCAGATAAGTTTACTTTTAAAAGTAATTTACATATTTGTATTTCTTTAGTAACTGACATTTTTCCTAAGAATTTATATAATATATAGAGATAATAGAAGGAAATATATCTAACCTTGTAATTTTGCTTCGATTCCATCTTTGTTCAATCCAGATACAAAACCTGCATAAGTCATAAAACTTTATTTTAAAAAATAGAACGTACTTAATTAATCTTTATAGGTTCAATTTAAGCTTCACATAAAGAAGAGCATCTACATTTCATATAGACTAATCACAATCTAATGAGCTCAGAGGCTCAACTATTCATGGAACACAACTACTATTTTGAAATCTTTTCAATATCAACTGGCTATATTTTGTTTTTTAAAACTGTATTAAGTAATCAGAAATACAATATTTCAACAAAAACATGTAGAGTCAGTTTTAAAGATTTATTTTTACTATTTTTTAATTATGTGCATGTGTATTTGTGTGGGGGTAAGTACACTTGAGGCGGGTGTACATCAAAATTTGGAAATGATCTATTTTCCATCCACAAAACAGCTGACTGAACTGTGAGATATTTGATACAACTGGGGTTATAATAACAAAATTATTACCAAGAGACTCAATTACATGAGGCAATCTCATGAATACTATGAATTAAGGAAACTGAAGACATGCTGGGCAGTGGTGGTGCATGCTTTTAATCCCAGCACTCAGGAGGCAGAGGCAGGTGGATCTCTGTAAGTTTGAGGCCAGTCTGGTCTACAAAGCAAGTTCCAGGACAGCCAGAGCTGTTACATGGAGAAACTCTAAATTGAAAAAGATTTTTTAAAAAAAAAAAAGGAAGGAAGAAAAGAAGGAAGGAAGGAAGGAAGGAAGGAAGGAAGGAAGGAAGGAAAAATCAAATATTCTATATACTGAGCTGGACTGTGATTATATATATGTGTATATTTAATCGACTTCCATGCCTAATATTTGTGCCGTTTACTGTGATAATGCAATACAAAAATCCCTATAAAATGAAGTGCTCATGCGAAGAAGGAAGTGCAGATGAGTGACAGGGATGAAGAGATGTGAGGAAGGCCTGCAGGGTTGGGGACACAGTGCCCTCAGCCACTGCTCACTGCTATGTAACCTCTTAGGGACAGCAGCTTAGCAACAGCTATTACATTTTAAAATGCATGTACCAGCTGATCTAGAAACTTCATTTCCAAGAATTTAGCATGCAAATGAATTCACACATGTGGAAGTGCATCGTTGATAACAGCAGATAAGTTTAGGATGAACATGCTCACCAACTAGAACGCCTTAGAAACGACACATGGGGCTGTTGAGAGCTCAGAGGGCTGAGTTTGTTCCCAGCACCCATGTCAGCAGCTCACAACTGCCTGTAACGCTAGCTCCAGGGGATCTGATGTCCTCTTCTGGGCTCTGTGGGCACCTGCACTCAGGTGCACACACAACCAATGCCCCATACACAAACACAGAAATAATACACAGCTAACATGGAATGTTATTAGCTATTTTTAAAAGCTTCCTAGTCAGTGTGGAAGTTCCTCAAAAAAGGGGTGGTAGGCTAGAGAAATGTCCCTCAGTTAGGAAAGCTTGCTGGCCGGGTAGTGGTGGCACACACCTTCAATCCCAGCACCTGGGAGGCAGAGGAAGAGGGATCTCTGTGAATTCAAGGCCAGCCTGGTCTACAAAGCGAGTTCCAGGACAGCCAGGGCTACACAGGGAAACAGAAACAAACAAAAACAACAAAAAAGAAGGCTTGCTGTTCAGTCATGAGTACTGGAATTCGGATCCCAGTATCTACAGGACGAGCTGAGCATCCTACACAAGCCCATAAACACAGCTCCAAGGGGGGGGGGGGGGCAGGAGGATGACTGGGCTGCCTATCTTCCGCCCCAGCTGAGACAACATGAGCTGCAGGTTCAGCTAGAGAGAGTAGCAGAGGAGGACATGGAGGCTCTCACTACCTGGAGCACTCACCCCACCCACCTGTACATGAGCACTCACACAGACACACACACACACAAAAATATGTGAGTAGAAGAAACAAATGTTTAGGTATTTATTTAAGAAACAGGTTATGACCCAGTTTTACCACTCCTAGGTAATACACAAAAGACTCTTAGCCAACATACTACACAGAGACACATGCTTATCCATGTACATTGCTGTGTTCATCACAACAGAAGGAAATGGGATGTTCATCAACAGATGAATGGATAGAGAAAGTACAGTAATCTATACACTACATTTTTCCGCCCATAAAGAGAAATGAAATCATGACATTTGCAGGAAAATGAACGGAACTGGAGACACTGTGTTTAAGTGAAATAAGCCAAGCTCAGAAAGCCCAAGGCTACATTTCTATCATGTGCGTGCATGTCTACCCAGATCTGAGCGTGTGTGTGATGAAGGTAGACCTTGAGAGGAGCTCTTAGGGTGGTGGGAGAAGGTGATGGATCAGGTGACGTCTCGGCACCAGGTGGAGGTGGAGGCAGGGAGGGCAGTGGGCAGGAAGAAGAGTAAGAAAGCTCGATGGCTCCTAGAGGAGCCCCACTTTATACGTGGGTCTAAAAGTCAACTGATGAGAAAGCCTCCAGGACATTTGGGGGACTACAAAGAGCAGTGCGGACAGCAGAATAATCCACAGACGGAAGCAGTGGCCGCAGCTCTAAGTGTTGAGCAGCCAAGGCGGGAGATTTCTGTGATCCGCAGTTTGCAGGTTACAGAGCAAGAACTTATCTCTTTAAAGATGTTCATAAGAATTTTGATAATCTTGCCTTCAAAAGTTGAATTCTTTAATCCTTCTTCCCGTCATGTGGCCAGGAATAGTAACTTGTTTTAAAATAAGTGATAATGTGTGACCATGGCTACAAACAAGAAAATGCAGTTTTTATTTAATGAGTCTTTCTTGTATTATTCATCTTGCAGGAAGAGAGATACAGGGAAAGTCCACATTGAAACAACTAAGCCTCCAACCAAGAGCTGCATGACACAGCCTTCTTGGATGAGAGTCTTCAGGCCCTGCCACAGCCTTCAAATAACTGCAGCCTTGACAGACGTGTCGATGACACTGGCTGACGCTAGGCTTCATAGACCGCACAAGATAATAAATTCTGGCTGTTCCTTGAAGTTATGTTTTAAGTAATTTGTTGGAAAACTAGTGCAATGGGATTTGGCTTGCATTAAAAGATGGAAAATAAAATTATACCTTATTTGCTTTATGTTCTTAAAATTGAAAAATTAATAGTCACAAATTTAGAACAAGAGAGCAGCTAAATGATAAATATAAAAAAGATTCAAAACTTAAAACTTTAACTTATTTTAAATTAATTTAGGTACTTAAGGTTTTTTCATTGAGTCCATTTTTAACAGCATTCATTTTAAAACATTAAAAACATTAAAAAACATAGAGCAGACAGTGTGTTCTCATTTTCGTCCACTCTTGCCTCTGAACACATTGGGGACTGGTAACTATTTTTCCTGTTGCTTATTAGTTTCTGTAATCTATCTTCTAACATTATAAATAAGAACCCAGTTGGTTTGAAAAATGTTTGAATTTCTAGGTCAAAGTAACAAACCGTAGTGAGAAGGGTTCTTCAGAGCTCTGATGTACAGGAGGGTCGATCGGATCCAGTCCAGAGCAATGTTCACGTCTGTGATGGTGTGCAGCACTATCTCTGCGTTTAGATGCTCGATAAGATGTCTGTGCAAACTAATGGGGGAGACTCTGCATTACTAATGTGAATTTCAAAAACATAAAACTTACTTTTTAAACTTTAATAATATATAATATATGCTAGTTGCTACTTTAATAATTCATGAAAAGTAATTTTCAAAAATATAGGAGGAAATTTTAAAAAGTCAGTTCAACATCTTAAAAATCTGAGATTTCTCATTATTTCATAGTTCTAGAAGATACATTTTTGTATAAGAAGTCAGCACGGTGATAGTAGTGTGGTTGTAGATTATGTCTGATTTTCCCCAAAGAGGTGCACTTACGACATACTGAAAACAGTCCCAGACATTCATATTCTCTCATTATAAAACAAAGTTTAAGGTGTGAAATTTTTTCTCTTATTAAAAGTGAGTTATTACAAATTTAATACTCTTAAGTTATAATAGAATGATAATTAGCAAGACCTTTTTACCTTTTAGGACTTTATAACAAAGATATGTACTATTGTGTGCTAAAAACCAACACCAAATAAAGCTATGTTGTCAATAAATAAAACTATTTAATTCCTTAAATGACATGCTTTATAGTTAAATTGTTAAGATTATTTCAAGAAAACAGCCTTAGAAAACTCCCCAACCAAATTCCTTCCCATATAGTAAAGGAAACGACAAGTCACATTAGTTTAATTTCCTTTCTGAACTGTTCTTTGTTACCTGCTTTCTACGGTGTCGTTACACGCTAACATCTGAACATACTTCTCTCTTGTGCTTAACCGGGTCATAATAACTGCAGTAGCTGCCGTGTCAAACTGCAACAGTAGCCAAAGCACAGAGGTCAGCAAAGACTAGAACACGAACACGTACGGGGCCAACCTCTCCTCGGAACTTACATGTCACACTGAAAGGTTCCTGGCCTTAGCAGGCCAAAGGACTCAAATCTGCTTCTGAATTTTAATATTTACAAAAAGTTTAATTAAAAACTCTCCCAAGAGTATAACTGCAAATTCCACTTTTGTTTCAATGGAACATAATTTTGACAATGTTAATGTCAAATCTTGTAAACTGAAATAAAAACTTAAGATTTAGTATAGTTTCCATATTTGCTGATGAGTATTGTGTCAACTTGACACAAGCTAAAGTCATCTGGGAGGTGGGCACCTCCTTTAGGAAAAAAACACCTCCGAAAGACTGGGCCGTAGGCAATCCTGCAGGGCATCTTCTTATTTAGTGATTGATGTGGGAGGTTCTAACACTCTGTGAGTGGTGCCATCCCGGGGCTGTGGATCTTTGTGAGTTCGAGGCCAGCCTGGTATACAAGAGCAAGTTCCAGGCCTGGCTCTAAAGCTACAGCAAAGCCCTGTCTCAAAAAAGAAAATTCCTTTATCAGTACACTCACTCGCACATCCACTTACATTCAGAGAGTAGTTTAGAGGGGCTGGAGAGATGGCTCAGAGGTTAAGAGCACTGGCTGCTCTTCCAGAGGTCCTGAGTTAAATTCCCAGCAATCACATAGTGGCTCACAGCCACTGACAACGAGTTCTAAAGCCCTATTCTGGCCTGCAGGCATACATGCAGACAGAACACTGTATACATAATAAATAAACCTTAAAAAAACAGGAAGTAGAAAGAGACAAGATCTCCTGAGTAAATTGGGAGCATGGGGACCTTAGGAGAGGGTTGAAGGGAAGGGGAGAGGCAGGAAGGGGAGCAGAGAAAAAGGTAGAGCTCAATAAAAATCAATAATAAAAGAAAACTGCTGGCTTGGTTTGCAAACACCTGAGAGTGACTCAGAGGGAAACAAAGGCTCCTTCACAAGTGAGGAGGCAGCGACAATCACCACTACAGAAACAGAGTAGTTCAGACAGGGTCGGGATAGGAAGAGCACTGAAACTCTTCTAATCTCAGTGAGTGAGTCTTGTTTGTTCTTCCATTAAAGCTGATTTTTAAATTACATTATTTATAAAATGCAAATTAAAAACACACAACCCCCCTTCTTTGCTATATTTAAAATGTTAAAAAGAGAAAGCAATCACCCCTCACCTGAGGTCTGCCAGCTCTCCCAATCATCTGCAGAATGTCTGTCTCGCTGTACTCCTCAAACACGCCTCCACTGTAGTGCATGGTAGACTTTATAACTACCAGGTGCGCCGGCAAGTTCACTCCCATGGCAAGAGTACTCGTGGTAACTATCAGATTGGAAAATAATCAAGGGATATAACTTTATTATCCTAGGAAGGTGTTTCTTATAAAAGATATACTGATATAAATGGCATAAAACTAAATTTAGAAAAAGGAATATAGGACTTTATAATCTAAAACAATAATGTACCCTAAAAATAAAATAGCTAATAAGATCTTTTCATATTGCACCATATTCAATTAAATGTTAAGAATTAACTTTGCCAAGGAGGTTAGTGTGATACCTGCATTCACAGCTCTTTTTCAGTTCTTGGAAGAAATTCATCAGAACACTTAAGCTTTTCCTCTTAAAAATAATTTTCCAAAACATTTTAATATATGCAAGAAATATGTTTTACTTACAGAGAACTGGGAGATCTCCAGAAGTAAACAGTTCTTCAACCAGTTTCCTATCTGACAGCTCCAAACCAGCATGGTGATAGCCGACACCATACACAACAACATCTGCAGCAGGAACACACCTGTCAGCCACTGCTCCCACTTCACACCCATCCCAGCACAGTGATAACCGACACCATACACCACGATATCTGCAGCAGGAACACACCCGTCAGCCACTGCTCCCACTTCACACTCATCCTAGCATGGTGATAACTGACACCATACACCATGACATCTGCAGCAGGAACACACCTGTCAGCCACTGCTCCCACTTCACACCCATCCCAGCACAGTGATAACCGACACCATACACCACGACATCTGCAGCAGGAACACACCCGTCAGCCACTGCTCCCACTTCACACCCATCCTAGCATGGTGATAACTGACACCATACACCATGACATCTGCAGCAGGAACACACCCGTCAGCTACTGCTCCCACTTCACACCCATCCTAGCACAGTGATAACCGACACCATACACCACGACATCTGCAGCAGGAACACACCCGTCAGCCACTGCTCCCACTTCTCCAGCACTGACCTGTGTATCTATATTTAAACATGCTATTCAGTTATCTCTAGGTTGGAGGTATGGTTCTGTGGTAGAATGTTTGGCCTGACATGCCTAAGGGCTCCAAGTTCAGTTTCCAGACCAAAAAGAAAATTGTCTTTAAACCTACCTTTGAGTTTTGAATCCCTTATAGAATATGCAGACTTCTGTAACCTTTTAAAATATAAAATTAATAAATTATTCCCTATAACATTAGCAAAGTCTGAAATAGTCTATTATTTTAAAAATAAAAATAAATGACTTTCACAATGCCATCATCTGAAAGCTATCTTAAAAAACAAGTAAACAAGAACCACAAGTTCTGACAAGATTTATTAAAGAAAAACTTTACCCATATACTTTTTACAATTTTGTTCTGGCATGCTTCCAATAGTAAGGGAATCCACTCTATAGCAGTGGAAAGTATTGAAAGCTATCAGCCAAGAATTTAAAAGTAATATTGAGCCTCCGAGTGGTTATTTGGGAACTGGTGGGAGAGCAACCTCCAAGCACAGCAGAAGATGGAGGGTGTGGTGGATGAGGCCAGCAGGCCTGCTTTGTGTCCTGCCCAGCTCCGGCATGGCTAGCTTAGCCCCGGAAATAACAACACATAAACTGTATTCATTTAAACACTGCCTGGCCCATTAGTTTCAGCCTCTTATTACCTAATTCTCGCATCTTGCTTTAACCCATATTTAGTAATGTGTGTAGCACCATGAGGTGGTGGCTTACCAGGAAGATTCTAACCCACATCCATCTTGGGCCGGAGCTTCATCACGTCTGCCTCACTTCCCTTCTTCCCAGCATTCTGTTCTGTCTACTCCACCTATCTAAATCCTGCCCTATCAAAAAGCCAAGGCAGTTTCTTTATTAATCAATAAGAGTCCCCCATTAGAAGGCAGAAGGACTGCAAGCACAAGCAGTACCCATGCTGCAAAATTAAAGCAAAGATAGGGCTGGGGAGGCTGTCAGCAACAAAGCCCGTTCAGCCTTCACAGGCTCTACTTCAATTCCAAGTGTCCAAGGGATGAGGAAAAGGGCAACTTTTAAAGCTGCTACATCATTAGCAAGTGGAACAAAGAAAACAGACAAACTTTTTATTGCATTACATGTGTCTCCCTGCCAATGGCATATATTCAAGGACATATTTACTATGTAAAGAAAACTAAAGGAGATGGGGAAGTCCTTAAAGAGGTTTGATAGTTTTGGAAAGGAATTCTAGGTATTCTCAAGTATGTGGACGGTTGGTAAGCTTGGCTCTTGAGCACATCTAAGAAGCCCCATATTGCTTTCTATTTCCTTACTGCAGATATGAAACTATGAGGTACAATTTTCTCAGTCACAATTTTCTTTACAGATTCACAACAGAACAAAGAGTAGGCAAGAAGACATGCCGTGTTACTAGCGACAGGAACTGCACTACACACAGGATCTGTAGGAATGTCGCCATATGTGACTATCAAATTATTATAAGGTAGTTTATACTCATACTGAGACTGGTTAAGATATTGAAGCTAACTGATCCCAAGACGGTGATACACACTGTTATTCTAGCATTCAGGAGGCTGAGGCAAGACTGCAAATTTGAGGCCAGCCAGGGCTACACAGTCAGACTCTGTTTCCAAAATACAGTAAACAAAGAATTGACACTGGAAGACTGAGCATGTAACTCCTGCCAGCCTGCCTGCCCTTGTGAACAGAGCCGTAGAGCTGTCTCCAGTGCTGAAAACAGTCTCATGCAGAAAGGAAAGAAAAGAGAAAGCTTTATAAACTGAAGTTGAGAGACAGGCCCATGGTGCGACAGAGATGGAAGTGGAGTGTGCAATTTATGTTTGTGTCTCTAATGTCACACTCCTTCCAATTCTGGTACTTCACTGCTGAAAAACTTAATTCAAAGCTGAAAAAAGGAATAAAGATTAAATGTGGTGGGAGACAGAAGAAAAGAGTCAAGGAAACTTTCCTTAACTAACGAGGTAAGAAGAGGAAATGTTCCTGTTCAAGACGCTGCGTGCGTGACAGAGAGGAGGTCCATGCCCCTACAGCCTGCACATTTCAGTCTCCTTGGTGAATTCAGCTAAGGACACAGCAGGAAGTATTTGCCTGAGAGGGCTGTGTCTATGCAAATGAGGCTCCCATAGCAAAAGAATTCCACACATCTTCCAACGCTGCTTTCAGAATCAGCCTTTGGACAAGGAGGTAAGGTTCTAGTGGCCACGTCTTACTTCTGACTACAGGGGACAGCACAACTTGAACATGGTGTGCACTCCCTACAAGCAAAGGGCTCCGAACTACTTATGACTACCTAGGGCCTCTTTTCCTTAGACCTGTGCTTGTGGTGTTCATTCTCCTTTTACATTTTCTTGCCCAATCTGTAAAGCCACTACTATTTTTACTGTGCGGGTCAGAATCCTAGGCTTGTAGATATCAAGATGAGAGTGCCCAAGATACTCTCATCTCTCCTAAATGATCCCCAGAAGTCCTCCCACTTCTGAGAACGAATTAAAGGACAAACCTGAGTTTCTGTCCCATGGAGATAATAAATTTAGCGTCTTTCACAAGAACAGAAGCAGCCTGCTGCACACCTTTCCTTGTTGCACAAAACTGGAAGTAAATTAGTGAATTCTGTCAAATCAATCAGGTTAAACACTGAGCATCACACACAAAACCAGCAAGTAATAATCCATACCACAAGTGTGGGCTTCTGATCGGAGTAAGTCCGTATAACACTGTACACTTTATAGTTGAGGGCTAAGTCAAACTTAAATTCCGTTTGGTTACTGCTGCAGGGAAAGCCCAGGACCACTTTCTGAAGTTTCACAGGTCTGTGGCTCTCATCCATTCTCAGATACACCGCAGGTTTCTCACCGTCCGAAAGCCACTCTGCGATCTGGAAAAAAAGGAAGCCTGCACATTACGTTCTATTTTCTAGGAAAGTTCTAGAGCTAAAAATTTAGACCACTTTAAAGTCAAGGTCTAAAAATATTTAATCAAATCATCTTTTGCCAACATTGCATATTTCCCTGCTACTATTTTATAGATATGTTAGTAAATGCTACCACCAATAGCAGCATTTCAAGATCATAAACACTCACACGGCAAAGTTCTGACAAGTTATTAGTATTCTGTTTTACTTTCCCCTATAAGAGCCCAAAGTAGAATTAAAATCAATTTGGTCATAAAAAATCAAAGTTCCCGTGGCACCATAGGCACTGGTAGTTAGTTGTTCAGAACTATCCTTAAACATGGCTGAAACCTTTGAACTTCCTTAAATACTAGCAAAAGAATAACAGAGCTACCACCCAAAATATGCTGTTCTTCGAATTAGAGAACAACAAGCTTTTTAAAAATAAACAATTAATAAAAACAATTCATTTCAATAATTAGTAAAAACGATTCATTTCAATTAATCTATTACCTATTATTTGTGCGTGTTGTCTGCCTGAGGGGGCAGAAGAAGGAGCTGGAGTCAGTGAGGGTCCTGACCTGAGCCCTGCAACTGAACTGTGGTCCTCTGAAGATCAGGACATGTTCTTAACCTCTGACCCACTACTCCAAACCCCAAACAAACTTGAGAGATGGCTGTGTCAGAAATGCATTGAGACCCGGTATTAGAATTACTAATCAGCTCCTGAATCTGGGGTATGAGGTCCGCATCCTTCCGTACTCTAGTTAGTAACGGCTCCATGTCTTGCCATGAAACTGGCTCTTGCTGGGGAAAGGTTTCTTGTTGCACAGGCAGAAATACAGAAATAGTTGCAAGATTATTATGGGACAGGACCCGAACACACAGGAATGTGCGGTTCTGGAGGAGTGGGTGGGCAAGGGTAAAGAAGATTAGTTCAGAGGAAAACTGAGAGAAAGGACAAGAGAAACAAAATGAAATTGGTGTGGGAGGCCCTTCTGTCTGTGTTGCTTTAATAAAAAAAGAAACTGGCTTGTCCTGATAGGGGAGAACAGAGCTAGGCAGGGAAGACTAAACTGAATGCTGGGAGAAAGTAGGCAGAGTCAGAGAGAAGCCATGGAGCCCGCTGAAGCCAGATAGAACTTTAGTTGGTAAACCACAGCCACATGGTGATACACAGCTTACTAGAAATGGGTTGAATTAAGAGGTAAGAGTTAGCCAATAAGAAGCTAAAGCTAAGAGGCCAAGCAATGCTTTATATAATACAGTTTCTGTGTGATTATTTCAGGAGTTTGAACAGTTGGGAAATAAACAAGTGGCCTCCTCCTTATTACACAAAAGCAGTGTTCACAGAACCAGTGATTACCACAATGAAGAAAGTCTTAAGAATGTGATGGTATTTTTATAAGAATTGCTATAAACCAATAAAAAAACAGTACCTCAGTGTGAAAAAAGGTAAAGGGTATCACAGACTTGTTTTTAATGTAGTTGTCAATATTAAAATACTTCACTCAGTTAAAAAATCATTGAAGTAAAAGCCTTAAAATAAGTATGTACATTTGAGATATATTTATTATTATAAAAATAATTTCATTATTATGCTATCTAGTACTAGGATAAAAATAGCTGGTAACAGGAAATAGAGGAATGACTTTTTATATATATGAATGTAACATTATTGAAGGCAATGTCTCCTGAAAGTTGAAACTAGCCTTTTACTTAGTTATTTTACTCCATATCATGCTAAGGAAATAAGTATGAATATTTTCAAAGATATATTAACTTCAGCACTGTTTATAACAGAGAAAGGAAAATAACACTATATTAGTAGGTTAGATAAATATACAAAAGTAAAACCACAAAAAGTAAAGAATATTTGATAACATGGGAATGTTTATAGGTAAAACAAAAGCTATGTATAATGATTCCATGATGCTATGGTAAAGATGTACTTTGTACATGTTTCCAAGGGTTTATATGTTAGAAGCCTGGTCCCAGTGTAGCAACAATGTAGGGAGAGAATCTTTAAAAATAAACCCTACTGCAAGGTGATTATGTCATTGTGGACGCCACCCCTGGAGAAGAGGGCGCTGGTCTCACAGAGGAAGTCAGGGTGAGTCTACTTAGCTCTGGTGCTGCGAGCCCGGGACCCCAGAGATTTGTGTGGCTGTGGTGGGAAAAATATAAAATTTAAGGCCTGCCTGAGCTACAGGGTGAGACAATGTACTGAGAAAGAATGCAGGGGATGTACATCGGGGCAGAGTACTTCCCTGGCATCGTGAGGCTGGAGGTGCAGACAAAAGAGCAAGTCTGACCCGAGTGTAGTGATGAGGTGAGCAGGCCTGCTTTTCGTCCCGCCTGGCTCCTGCATGGCTAGCTTTACACCCGAAATAACAACACACAGACTATATTCATTTAAACACTGCTTGGCCCATTAGCTCTAGCCTCTTACTGGCTAACTCTCATATCTTGCTTAACCCATTTCTACTAATGTGTGTAGCACCACAAGGTGGTGACTTACTGGGAAAGATTCAGTATGTCTGACCTGGTGGCTGGCCCCATGATGTCTGGCTCACTTCCCTTCTTCCCAGCATTCTGTTCTGTCTACTCCACCCACCTATGTTCTGACCTATCAGGCCAAGCAGTTTTCTTTATTAATTAACCAATGAAATCAACAAATTGATAGAAACCCTTCTCCATCACCTGAGTCTCTTTGGCTCACTATGAGTCATTTGTCAAGTTATGAGGCAGCCAGGAGGGCAGCCACTGGGCTGAACAAATGAAGTCACTCAACCTTAAAGTCTTATTTTTCCTAACTATGCGAATAAGCTTCTTTTAAAAATCAACTGTCCAGCTTTAGGTATTTTGTTACAGCCACAGAAAACAGGCTGATACACATGTAAACATAGAAGAACATTCTGTACATTTCAAGTTTATTCTTTTTATATAAGTCAAAACTGTCTGGGGCATGGTGGTATGTGCCTTTAATCACAATATTCAGAGGCAAAGGCATAGAGACCCCTGTGAGTTCCAGGTCAGTCAGGGCCTCCCACTGAGACCCTGTTGCGAAGGTTCCTGCAGGCTGCACAGCCAGCCGGAAAGGACCCAGGTGAGGTGAGAATGAGACTCAGTTCAGCCCAACTTAGGTAACTGGTGCTGGGCCAAACTTCAAGAGTCTGACATCAATTAATTTATTTTAGCTATATTTAAGCACCGCACAATTTTGGAAAAAAATTCTTATAACAATTAACTCAGTCCCAAGTGAACAAATGCTACCGGCACAAAGGTTGTTGTGCCTACAGATTGCTAGGGAAGCCAGGAATGTTAAACACTGAGGCCTCTCTTCTCAGTGGAGGAGATAAAATACCTGTCTTCCCTCCCAGAGAGTTGGGAGGGGATATTGTTAATGAACTGGTGACCCTCACTCTATGTGGAGCCAGACCTCCCCAAACCCCCAAGAATGTCTACCCCAGACTCTTCCCTCCTTAGACCTTTATCTCTATCTCCTTGTCAACAGAACCCATCCTTAGGGGGTCACTACTTGATCTCTATTCCTTGTCAACAGAACCCATTCTTAGGGTGTCACAGTACTTTATAGCCTGCTGACCTCTCTGCTACCTTGGTGAGAGACCACACCAGTTCCTAGACCCTTTAGCTGTAGAACCCACCCTCGTGGTCACGTGCACTCTGTACAGGAGTTTTCAAGTAGTCACACCATATGCTTCACTGTGCACCTGGAACTGGAATGATGGCTTCCTGGGGATCTGAAACAGGAATGGTTGTTGCCCAGAAATGTTTTCCAAATTGTACTGTCTCACATATGCTGACAAAGAACTGCCTGGCATCAGACTCCCCAAGTCTGATCCACACTGAGGAGCCATCTGAACTAAGTTCATTGTCACCTCTTTGCAGACCACCACCTGCACTGACACCTGCACAGCCCCTCTCAAACAACAAAATAAGACATGTCTACATTGAAATTCTTTACAAAGTACATCTGGCTTCTTCCACAAAGATAGGTACTGTTGATTCACTTGGCCCTATGGTAACACAGAAGTCACTTAGGCTATCATAAAGTACAAGTAACATCACTCATAAAGAAGGGTTTTATGGCCTAGATATAATGCTCAAGATTTAGGGCAGAAGGGTCTGGGATAAGCAAAACAAATCCTGGGGAATATGGGACAGAACCTGACTCAACAGATAACAAAGGATCTAATTATGAACTAGATTCTCCCCCAGCATTCCAGGAGAAACAGCTAAGTACCTCATCATGTGGGGTGTCCTTCTGTATGATGTAAATATGTTTTATATTGGTTAATAATAAAGAAGCCGATTTTGCCAGTAGCCAAACAGAATACAGCCAGATGAGAAATCCAAATAAAGATACAGGGAAAAAGAAGGCACAGTCTGAGAGACGCCAGTAGTCACTGGGGAAGCAAGATGTGAGGTAACAAGCCATGAGCCTCATGGTAAAATGAGGAATAATAGAAGTGGGTTAATTTAAGTTGTAAGAGCTAGTTAGTAATAAGCCTGAGCTAATAGGCCAAACAGTTTGTAATTAATATTAATCCTCAGAGTGGTTATTTAGGGACTGGTGGGCAGGACAGAACCCTCCAGTTACAACCTCATTCCTTTGAAGCAATAATCTGAGTGTTTAACTTTTTCTGGCTTCTCCAGTGCTTATCTGTGTGCACAGAAATTTTTGCCATCTATACTTTGTCTACCTGCTTAAAACAGTAAAAATTCTATACTGTTCCTGAACATGAACAAAACCAGTTGTAATTTTAAGAAGAAATTTAAAGATAAAAAAACAAAATTTACTATTGGAAGAGACAATATAGCAACTATTTACAAAAATAGTTTCTAAGTAGTACCCAAAACATAATAGGCTGAGAAGTAAACAGGAGTGACAAACAGTAAGACTATCTACTAGCTTTTAAGAAGTTTGCCTAGGGTTGAAAAGATGGCTCACAGGTTAAGAGCACTGGCTGTTCTTCCAGAGGACATGAGTTCAATTCCCAGCACCCACACAGTGGCTCACAAGCATCTGTAACTCCAGTTCTAAAGGATCCAATGCCTTCTTCTGACCTCCAAGAGCACCAAACATGCACAAACACACATGCAAACAAAACACCTACACACATATAATAAAAAGAAAAGTTTGTTTGGGAATTAAAGAAAAAGTCATATATTATTATAGAACGTATAATACAGCAAACAGCTCTTGGTCTAAACACCATGTTCCAATAACCATGAAATTATCTTCATGGTTACATAAGGACAGGTCCACATATCTGTCCTTTTGTAACAGCCACTCATGCTGCCACATACAGGGCACAGAACTGAGGGAGGGAATGGTCACTTCAGCCATTGCTTTTTCTCCTCCACCACATTCTGTTATACAAAAAAGAATCAGCTCATTCTAGCCAGGGTGGTAGTGATTGATGCATGTCTTTAGTCCTAGCACTGGGGAGGCAGAGGCAGGCAGATCTCTGTGAGTTCAAGTCCAGCATGATCTACAGAAAGAGTTCCAGGACAGTCAGGACTGTTACAAAGAGAAACCCTGTCTTGAACAACCAAAAAAAAAAAAAAGTCAGCTCATTCAGTGATCATCACACATTACTATCCAAGTTACAAGGTGTCCAAAATAAGTGAAAACTAAGAATTTTAAATAAAAGCAAGTAACAGATTTGCATTGCATTGAAAATATTTTATTAAATTTTATCAAATTTTATGGCCATAATTTTGTTATACCAATGAAATCTAGCATTAACTTTCTACATATACTAAATTTATTGTAGCATGAATAAGAAAAATCCAGCAGCTAAACCCTTGGTCTCAGTTAAGTTGTGGGATAATGCTTTTGTACAATGTAAAGATTTGTCGCTCGTATTTCTTTAATTAATAAAATGCCCATTGGCCAGTAGCCAGGCAGGAAGTATGGTCAGGGCAATCGATTAAGAGAATTCTGAGAAGAGGAAAGAAACAGTCACCAGTCAGACTCAGAGGAAGCAAGATGAGAATGCCTTACTGAGAAAAGGTACCAAGACACGTGGCTAAACATGACAAGAAATATGGGTTAAGTTGTAAGAGCTAGTTATTAACAAGCCTGAGCTAATAGGCCAAACATTTTATAACCAATATAAGCCTCTGTTTGTTTCTTTGGGACTAAATGGATACGGGACTGGGTGGGATAGAAACTTCTGTCTACAAATGACATCCAAACATTCATTAGAGGTAAAAGGTCTCTCAGTTAAGACTAGTGATCTTTGATCTTCCACTTTAACCTCTATAGATTTCAGAGAACAGAGAAGCAGAGCTGTAAGCCACTAGATAGACCTTTTACCTTTACTATGCTCAGATCAAAGGGGCAATCCTAAGACTACCTAGACTGCACTGTGTCTCCACCAAACTGCAGACTCCACACTCCAGTGAGTTCCTGTCACTCCCCCTTTATATTGCTCTCTCCACCCAGCCATATGGCTCCTGTCTCCACCTCCCTAGTACCAGGATTAAAGGTGTGTGACTCCCAAACATGGGCTTAAAGGTGTGTGCCACCACTGCCTGGCATCTAGTGTCTTAGCTGTGCATTCTAATCTTCAGGCAAGCTTTGTTTACTAAAATGCAAAGAAAATATCACTACAATTCATTAAGTGGCTGACAGAAAGTTCCATCTCCTCTGAGACCAAATTGACTAAATACTCCATACATAATGCAACATGAAGCAAGTGAAGATTGTGACTTACGTCCTCAACATTGGGAATGGTTGCAGACACAGCTACAAATCTCATAGGGACAGGGCTGGCATTCTGTAAAGCCCTAGATGAAGACTGGACAGTTTTCATTCTGCTAACAACAACCTCAAGAATTGGACCACGGTTTTCGTCTTTTATAATATGTACCTAGGTAAGAAATCAAGAGGGAATCATTAGGTATAAAACCAAAAATATAATTAGTCAATCAAAATACCCAGTATTATTTTTTCCTTGAAAAAATACATATTTTCCAATTTGAAGAACTAGAAACATTATTTTACTGAAAATGTCATTTCTTTCTATCCATTTTAAATAACATTCTATATTTATCTTATCCCTGAAAGTGAATACGTTCACTACCTCATCAATGAGAAACAGTCGAACCAGCTGGACTAAAGAGTTGTCTCTCCACTTCCTGGTCATGCTGTCCCACTTCTCCTACAGGAAAAAACACAAGCAGTTTATTCTGATAAGGAATTACAAGTATTGTTTAAGACACTGATAAATTTTATCAGACATATTACAAACAAGGAGAACATTTCAGTTGATTCCTTAAAATTTCCCCCAGAGTCGTAGAATAATAGTTACGGAAGTGATTTTAAGAGTCCTAAAATACAAGGTCTCCAGTCTGAGATAATCACAAGTCAAGCTACGCGATCCACACCTGATGTGTGGGTGCTTTGTCTGCACTCATGTCTGCACAGCATGGGCAGGTAGTGCGTCTCCTAAGAGGAGAGGGTGCTGGGAGTCAGACTCAGGGCCTCCAGAAGAGTAACCAAGGCTCTTACCCAGTGAACCCCCTCCCAACCCATTAATTACATATATTAAAGCCCTATCAAGGTATTACTTCTACAACATACTTGGGCAAATGAATATAAGGAAAAGACACAGTTACAGATTATCCACAACTACAAACTGGTTTGTTTATTCACTGCTCATAGATCATTTCTCTTACATGTTTTTTATCCATGGATATTCTCTCCATAACCTGGATAATAGTACTTTTATGGTAATTTGTCTACATTACAAATACATGCTTGTACTTGGCATTTTCTTTTAACAATTTTTTCTTAATGAAGACAAACAAATTTATTTTCAAGTAAATAATAAAACAAATAATACTTACTGGAGTCGTCATAATTATATGGGTATGTTGAATTTCAAATAGGTCATCCATTACTGTATCTCCAGTAAGTTCTTTACAATTCAAGCCCATTGATCCAAATTTTTCTTTCCAGTCATCAAACCGCTGACTACAAAGGGCTTTTATTGGTGCCACTAAAATAATACATTTATTTTGAACACCAGTGCAATTTTAAAATTGTTTTCTCAAGATCTAGTTAATAAAATTAGTCTAAAAATAAGTGTGTATTTATTATTGCTATGTAATATTGATAAGGTAACAAACACAGTAAGCTAAAAAGCAATCGCCAAGAAGAGCTAAGTTTGAGACAGAAGTGACGGCTCAGGCAATGTAAAGATGGGGAGAGATGGACAAGTGACTGTTGCTTTTTCCTGTGAAGCCTCCTGTGGC
Source organism: Arvicola amphibius (assembly GCF_903992535.2). Lineage (NCBI taxonomy): Eukaryota > Metazoa > Chordata > Mammalia > Rodentia > Cricetidae > Arvicola > Arvicola amphibius. Next base: position 1,955,962 of record NC_052047.1, on the reverse strand, counting down.
CTGTCAGTCATTTCTTTAAATTGTGTACATACACTACTTTGGGGAGTCTTATGAAATATACACCCAAAAAAGGAAGCAAATGTTTCTATACAAAATTCTACAATTGAGAAATATATGATTATTTGCTCATCTTTGTTGTAGAAGGTGCGAGCCACATCCCACCGCCTAGATAGCTTAACCCCCAAAATAACCACATAGAAATTGTATTAATTAAATTACTACTTGGCCCATAAGCTCTAGCCTCTTATTGGCTAACTCTCAATCTTGATTTAACCCATTTCTAATAATCTGTATTTCACCACGAGGTGGTGGCTTACTAGAAAAAATTCAGCATGTCTGACCTGGCAGCTACCTCTGTGGCAGCAATCTTGGTGCCTGCTTTCTTCCTCCCAGAATTCAGTTCTGTCTACCCCGCCTACCTATATTCTGCTCTATCAGGCCAAGCAGTTTCTTTATTAATTAACCAATGAAAGCAACACATAGATAGAAGGACTGCCTATACCATATCTTGACTGTCCTCTTTTTTAAAATGTAAAGTTCAAATCCTCAACTCAAATATTATTTTTATGTACAATTCCGGAGAAAGGTTCTTCAAATTTAATATAACAGATGAAGCCAATTGTGGCTTGTTTTTATTAAAATGTACAGAGGGCCAGGGCTACAACTCAGTGGTAGAGCTCTTACCTAGCACGTGCAAGGCTCTCCCCAAGCTCAGCGTCTGCACCAGACACAGAGAAAGACCCTGTAGGCACTGAGCACTTGTCTACAGGTTCATTCAGAGTACCACACACACATAAATTAACAACTTCTTAATGTATGAGCTACCAAGCTACCAAATGATAATCTCTACGCTCTGAATTGACTTCATTTCTGCTTCACTCTCTGATTATAATTAATCAATATTTTTATAACATATACTCACTGTAAACAATCTTCATGTTGGACCATGGCAATGGAACTTCCATTAACAATCTAGTTATTGCAAGTTCAAACAATACAGTTTTCCCAGAACCAGTGGGGGCACAAATCACAAAATTCCTATCTGTGTAAAGAATCTAAGAGAAAAAAAAGTCAACAGATTATTAATACATAGAATTTTTATTTACATTCTCAATATTCTGGAAGACATGCTTTAAGATTAGAAATATTGCTTCAAATACATTTACCTCTACAATTGCTAAGTGTGGTGTGCGCTGGACATTTCAACCGCAAAAACAACATATTCTTGCCATATCATACTATTTTGTCAAAATGAATGCTGGATCTAAGAGAAAACCACTCCTTTACCCTTAAAAGAAATTAGAATAAACTTAACAAATACAAGCCAGTCCACCTATGTGACTCACATGCACTCACTTAACAAGGATCTTCTAATCTCCTAAAATGTGCTAGTAATTGAATGTGGTAGTGACTATTCCCTCTCCTCAGAGAGTCACAGTTAGTGAGAAGAGAAGATACGTAAATAATTATAAAATACTTACATCATCAAAGGCTTTGGATTGTATATAGTTGAAGTAAGGGAATTCTTTGAATATACTCCTAAATTTTGCCGCTTAGAATAACATTAAGGAGTTAAATATTTCAGAATTTAGAAATGTTTACTTTTAATTTAAGAACTCAGTTTTAATGCTATTGACCTTATCCAATGAGAAGGTTTTAACAATTGCCGTTTGGCATCTTGAGAATTAATGGAAGGAAGCTGGAGAGATGACTGGGCAGTTAAGAACACTTGCTCTTGCAGAAAAGTCGGGTTCGATTCCTACCACCAACATAGTGGTTCATAGCCAAAGTTCAAGCTACACGGAACCTGATGCCTTCTCCTGACATTGTCAGGCACCGGGCACACATGTGGTACAACATGCACACACATAGGCAAAACACACATACAAATAAAATACGATTTTTTAAAGTTAATAAAGTAATGGAAATTATTCTACTTTGTTTCCACACTCCTTATTCTAAACATGCCTGATATAAGGAATATAGTTTGAGAGTTATCAATGATGGAGACTGAACACATGGAGACACGCCTGTTAGAGCTACTCTTGGTCTGTTTCTTGTCCTGACTAAGACACTTAATTTTTATGTTGCTGTTAATGTTCAAATTTTCACTTATTAACTAATTTTTGACTGCATTTCATTAATAGGAGTGATTCTGGTTAATCTTGAATCTCTGCATTTTTATATTATTTGTGTTGTTTTATTTAATTATAATTATCAGCATATTTGCTCAGTAAAATGAACTTGGATTGTTACAAAGTTTAAAAATATTAACAGGGTGCCGGGCGGTGGTGGCGCACGCCTTTAATCCCAGCACTCGGGAGGCAGAGGCAGGCGGATCTCTGTGAGTTCGAGACCAGCCTGGTCTACAAGAGCTAGTTCCAGGACAGGCTCCAAAGCCACAGAGAAACCCTGTCTCGAAAAACCAAAAAAAAAAAAAATATTAACAGGACAGTACATAATTATCCCATCCCCAAGGTGAGGCGTTACTGCCAGATTCTGGATATTTTAATGGTGAAGTTGCAACTGATCAGCTACACTTATTGGCACTACGCACAGATGCACTACTAGATGAGCATGCTACAGAAAAGGAGCTCCTAGAGGGAGGCCTTCAGGACGCACTGGGGCAGGACAGCGGCTCACTAGGTAAGAGTACTGTCGCTTTTGAAGAGAACCCGAATTCTGTCCTAACACCAAAATCGTGTGGCTCCCAAACATGTGTGATCCAGTTCCAGGGGATCCATTGCCCTCTTTTGGCCTCTACGAACATCTTCATGCAGGTAGTGCATATACAGACAAGCAGGTATACATACATACACATACACACAAATGAAAATTTAAAACATATATTTGAAAGAACAAACATAGTTGTCTAAAAACTATTTTTATGAGGGATTTAAATACTCATGGGTTGCTGCAGTAATGCTTTTAAAACAGATTATATGACTTTTCTGTCTAAATTCCCCCTTTCCGTCCATTCATCCCATCTCTCACTAGCCCTTCCTGTCTCATTTCCGATCGTCTTCTTCTGACTTCATACTCATCTCCTGCACTCTCCAAAGGATCAGCCTCACGCCTGCCATGACGTCATCATCAGCCTCACGCCTGCCATGACATCATCAGCCTCACGCCTACCATGACATCATCAGCCTCACGCCTCACCTGCCATGACATCCTCCTCTGCCCCATGCCTCATTCTTGTCCCAGCTTCCTTTATTCTTCCACCTTACTGCTCACTTCTCACTGTCTTAGGTGTGTCCTCTTTGTTTTATTAAATTCTGTATCTTCAGTCTTCAATTCCAGCAGCCTCAATTTAATTCTTTTCCTACTCTACTTTTTCTTTCCCCACAGAACTCATCGCCTTCTAAAGTATCATAAGACATTTTACAGAGTGCTACTGTCCAGGTTTTTCTCTCCCCCGTCCCCCACTGTGAGAATAATAACTCACAGACAAAGACTCACTCTCTTTTCTTAATTGCCATATCCCACAAGTCCAGAACAGTGCCTAACAATGTAGGTTTGCACTTATTAAACCAAATGGTTAATTTCTAAATCTTCATTTTACTTCCAGCATGCTATAATATATACAACTACACACACAAACACAAATGAAAATAAAAACTTTAAAAAACATATTTGAAAATATGTGACAAAAACCCTCAAAATTTAGAGTTAGTCCATCAGCATTCTAAAGAATCATATTTTCCTGCAAGGAAGTTTCTCCATATAAAATATTTATTTATAACAAGCCTAGGAGTGGCCAATCATGCTGGTTTTTCTCTCATTAAGTAGGTATGCATCAATTTACATTCACAAAAGCGAATCTTTGATTCGGAGTACAGGCAGACTCAGTCTCCCAGTGCACGACAAACCCCTGCCATTAAATAAAACATCTGTCATCACAGTGAGCACCCCAACCTCTCTCATCACGGCGAGCACCCAGCCTCTCTCATCACGGCGAGCACCCAGCCTCTCTCATCACGGCGAGCACCCAGCCTCTCTCATCACGGCGAGCACCCAACATCACACTTTTCTCTTGTTGCAGCACTACTGCAGTTACTGCTACACTGGGGATGTCAGCACAACTGAGCTGGCATACGACAGCCAGAGCAATCTCACCAAGAGCAACATACTGAGAGAGAACCGCAAATACACAAGACTAAGCAACCCACAAACACTTCTTTTACTCTGAACACATACTTTTAAATAACGAAGCACACCAGATCAGTGAATCTGGCAGTATAGGAAGCTGTTAGAAAATAAGCCAGTGGATACAAATTCAGACAGCAGACGGTGCCTGTAGCACTGCTTCAGTGTACTGCTTTAACATGAAAAATCTTTAAAACTGATAGTATTAAGTTACGAGGATGTTTCTAACGAAAGAACTTCCCATCATGGAGATAATCAGAAAATATTTTAATTACATTTTTGAGATATAATTAAATTTTTCCCTTCCCTCTTATCCCTCCAAAGTCTTTCATATACATCCCGCCCCCACCCTCCTTCAATCCATGGCCTCTTTTTTACCATCACTGCATGCATACATGTGTCTATATAGTAAACATTTATAAAAACTACCCGTTGGGCCTTTATGATGTTATTTGTGTATATGTCTTCTTTATGATGTTATTTGTTATATGTCTTCAGGTTGTTGGCACTGAACAAACGATTGGTGTGCTCTCCCTCCCAGCTTTCCTCTGCTGCCTATCGTTCTTCCTGGGATTTGCCCATCCATGTTGCCACGTCTGTTGGTGGCATCCTTGCTCAGCTCATGTCTGGGTAGCCATGCTGCCCGCACTTTATGAGTGCAGTTACTAGGAGCCACACTCTGACAGGAAACTCTTACAGGCTTTCTGCTCCTCTTCTGCAATATTCTTTGAGCCCTAAGTGTGAGAGTGTTTTGTAGATATATTCATTGGGACTGGACCCCACTACTCTGCAATTTGATTGGTTGTGGTTTTCTGTAATAGTCTCTGTCTCTGCTGCAAAGAGAAGTTTCTGTGTTGATATTTTGTTTATGATCTAACAAATACAGCTTGCCTGAGATCGGAGTGTGGAGCTAAGCCACTAGTTAGCCACAGAGGCCAGGCAGTGGTGGCACACACCTTTAATCCCAGCACTCAGGAGGCAGAGACAGGTGGATCTCTGTGAGTTCAAGGCCACCCTGGGCTACACAGGATTGATCCAGTCTGAAAGAGAAACAGAGCCAGGTGGTGAAGGCTCACACCATTAATCCCAGCACTAAGGAGGTAGAGACAGGAAGTGATATGTCTGCACGGAGAGACGCTATAAGGCAGGAGGAGACAGGAGCTGAGAATTCAGTCTGAGGATTTGTAGAGCAGGATTTTGCTCCCTTCGGTCTGAGGATTTGATAGAGGCAAAAGGTCTCTTTAGTGGCTGGCTCCTTTACTTCTCTGATCTCTCAGCATTTACCCCGATATCTGACTCTGGGTTTTTATTATTAGGACCAAACAGAATTCACACAAGCTTTCTTGTTAAGAGCGAAGACTACACTTATCTGTAGGTAAAGTTTAGAATGCTGGGCAGGATTGTGCTGGTTTGGTAAAGCAATGGCTGTAGGTTCTCCTCTGAGATCCATGACTTCATTGAGTTGTGAGCTAGGTTTCCAGGATCAGCATGATTTCTCTCTCACCGAGCAGGTCTTCAGAGCTGCTGGTTACAAGGCGTATGAGCCACATTGCACCTTGTGGTCATTGTGCTGTGCTGGTTGTTGATGTGGTTCACAGCTGATCAGTTGGTTGCTCCCTCTTGGAAGCTTGCATGGTGCTTTCTGGTACTATGAAAGCTAGTCCTCAGAGATGGGATATTTAGGACTAACTAGATAATAGTTAATTGCCTACTATGAAAGTATTTATGTTCCCCTTCTACTGGTGCAAATACATATGTGTGTCTTAGTTAGGGTTTCTATTTCTTTGAAGAGACACCATGACCACAGCAATTCTTATAAAGAAAAAACATTTAATTGGGGCTGGCCTACAGTTTCAGAGGTTCAGTCCTGTTACTATAGTGGGACATGATGGCATGTAGGCAGACATGGTGCTGGAGCTAAGAGTCCTTGCATCTCGATTCAGAAACAACAGGAAGTGGTCTGTGACAACTGGGAGTAGCCTGAGCTAGGAGACCTCAAAGCCCACCCCTATAGTGACACACTTCCTCCAACAAAGCCATACCTTGTAATAGTGCCACTCACTTTGGGGGCTATTTTCTTTCAATCTACCACAATGTGGCGCCCCAGAAGCTGACTTCAAGTGATTTTTTTTTTCTTAGCTCTCTACTTCATATATTGAGGCGGTTCTCTTACTGATATACTGGAGCTTGCTGCTTTAGGCCTTTCTAGCTGGTCAGCTTGCTCTGGTGATTCTTTCTCCACCTTTCTAGTTCCACGACAGGCTACCATTCCAATCCAGCTTTTACTTGATTCTGAGATTTGTTCTCTGTTTGTGGGACTGTTTAGGAAGGATTAGGAGGTGTTGGAGAAGGTGTGTCATTCTTAGGCTCTCTCTCTCTGCTTTCCACATGCTGATCAAGATGTGAGCTCTCAGATGCTTTGCTGTTCCGCCCTGCCATGGTTGATTCTTAACCTTCTGAAACTGGAAGCCCAATTAAATGCTTTCTTTTATAAAGTGCTTTGGTTGTGGAGTTTTATCACAGCAGTAGAAAAGTAACAAAGACACTGCTCAATATCTGAAATTTACTTTCTGCTTTTCAGATGTAACAGGAATATTACCACCAGAATAATCTGAATACACTCAGGTATCACATTAGAAATGCCCAAGCATGCAAACTTGATCATACGCAACCTCCAAATAAGGTTTCCCTCTAAAACAGCAAAATTGTCCTCTAAGCCATAAAATGTCCATTTGCTTTAAGTTCCCCTATTTGATTTAACCTAATATCTCTATTCTTATCCCACCATCTAATGTAAGCAAATTTCTGTGTTTAAATTGTCAAACTGAAAACAGTTCTCTGACTGGATCAGCCTGCACACTACACTTGGAATAGCACTGATTAGCATACAATGTATCTCTTACATGGCCCAAATATTTACTTTTCCATCTTTTTCTGCGCTAGCCAAATAAACACACAGGAGTACAATGAAACAAAAATTTTAAATATACAATTTCATAAATGTAAAGTAGCTATTTAAAAATAAAGGATACGGATTTCTGTGACAGCCTTCAAGGAACCTAAGCCACTTGGAGTTATACCTAAAACCAAAAGATATCCCATATTTATATGGATATTTTTAACCATAAAACAACTCCAATAAAATATGTATAACATTTTTCTAACAGGTAAGTTAAGAATATTAAGATATAGCTATAAAATAATGCAACAATACAGAAATGCATAAACTGCACATGGAGAAAGAACTTACTCTATTCTGTATTCTTCCTTATGCTAAGAAATGCAAATTAGTTTACATTTTCACAAAAAACAACTGAATAAGCAATTACCTTGACCATCACGAGGCTGGGATGTGATGGAGAAGGCCGGCACTTCGAATGTGTTCTCTCCGGTCTCAGAAGCAGGAAGCCCGTCTTTTGCTTTCGCTTTATATGTGGAATACTGAAGTTTCTGTTGATTGTTGCTGCAGGCCCATGATTTCTCCTTGTTTATTTTTGTTTGGGTAAGTTTCACTGGGCTAACATGAGAATCCAAGTTTATATTTTCATTAGCACAATCACATTCATGTATTTTGCCATATGTTCTAAATAACCTGGAAAAAAAAATACCCATGTTTTCTGCTTCTAACATTTGCTTACAAACTAGGACAAAATACCCTCTTAAAATGTCCATAACTACAATTTATCACTGATTTATGTCTCTTTATTTTCCTAAAACTCATCTAAGATTTTGTGAAAGCTTGTCTCCAGAATGGATCCAGTGATCCTTGTCTCTTAGTCACAGGCTTTATGATCTACAAGCTGAGTCACTAGGTCAGAACTGACTGTAATCCAGTCACAGTCTAGCAGGTAGTACTGTAAGTACTCTCTGTCAGTGGTTCTCAGTCTTACCAGTGCTGCGACCCTTTAATACAGGTATTCACGTTGTGGTGGCCCCAAACATACTATTTTCATTGCTACTTCATAACTGCAATTTGACCATTATGAATCGTAATGTAAATACCTGTGTTTTCCTATGACCTTAGGCCACTCCTGTGAAAGGGTCATTCAACCCCTAGAGGGGTCATGACCCACAGGTTGAGAACCAATGCTCTAAAGGGACAGTTTTTCCTCCCATTTTTATATATTGCCTTCAGTCATATTTCTTTTCATTTTTTAGCCTTAGGTTGGTCTTTAGGTTATGAAACAGGATTTTGTCATTAACACAGTCGTGTGTGTATATGTGTGTGTGTGTTTTCTCTGGAGCGATCCCCAGCCATGACCAGACATAGAAGATGCCTGTTATCTACATATTGAAAGGGTATTACTGACAGGCAAAACTTCTCATTTGTAAAGCATATGATAACTATCAATCATGCCATTTGTGCCAGAAGATGCTGATACATATATGCATAAGTATAGTTCCTGGTCAACCACATCTGTACTGAATACCCAAATTCCTTTCCCTACAAATGGAAAAGAAGTAAACTAAGTATATTTATTCTTATCTTTTTATTTAAAGAATTTTTTGAGATGTTTAAAATTTTTATGTGTGTAGGTACCTTGCCTATATTCATGTGGTGTGTGTGTGTGTGTGTGTGTGTGTGTGTGTGTGTGTGTGCAGTGCCCATGGAGGCCAGAAGAAATAACCTATGATTAAGGTTACAGATGGTTGATAGCTACCATATGGGTGCTGGGAGTTGAACCTGGGTCCCCTGGAAGGGCAGTCAGTGTTCTGACCCACTGAGCCATCTCTCTAGCTCCATGAGCTAAGTATATTAACAAACCAAACTCCCCAAATACTACTGTGGGGGTCTGGATGAGAAGTGTCCCCCCCGGCTCTGATACTGGAACATTGGCTCCCAGCTGACGGTGCTGCCTGGGGAGGCTTAGATGATGCAGCCGCCTCAGCCACCACCGGTGTCTCTTCCATTTTGTGCTTGCATCTGAAGATGTTAGCTCTCAGTTTCCTGACCTCCTGCTGCCTGCTGTTGTACCCCCTGCCATGACACACTCTTATTCTTCCGGAACTAGGGGTCAAACACACTTTCTTATGAAAGTCGCCTGGTCACGGTGCTTCATTACAGCAACAGAAAACAACTAATACACACATCCAATATTTCTCTGTAAAATTCTTCAAAACAAGGAGACACCATCTTTACATCTATTCTTTGTTATATAACTGATCAAAATAATTTGCTCATGTTAGCCTTAACATGAAGTAAATATCAAAGTTCCTAAGGCAATACTCACAACTTACAGAAATTGTCTAAAGATTAAGAAAAGAATGAAATAATATTGCTCCCCTATTGTCCAAAGTAAATTTAGCCAACAGTACTTTGAAATATGTACTTGTGTCAAATTTCTTTTATGTTGTTGTTTTTTAAAAGTTTTTCATTTTTTTTTTTTATACTTAGCCAGGCAATGGTGGCATATAAATCTAATCCCAGCACTCAGGAGGCAGAGGCTGACAGAGCTTTGAATTCGAAGCCAGTCTCTACACAACACAATGAAAGCCTGTCTCAAAAAACAACAAAAAAATTTCATACAAAAAAATCTATAAGGAGTAAATCCAAAGGAGCACTATGCACAGACGTTTTTAAATTTTTTACTTAGTCCTGATATATTTTTGTGTGTAAGAAAAAAACCTAAATCTTTCAAAAATGTACACAAAAATTTAGAATAAACTTTGTAAAATTTCATACTCAACTGCTGAGACAGAAAATTCAAACATGTAGGTGATAAACAGAATCCACTATAAAATGATGCTGGGGTTGGGAACGAACTTATGCCATAGGTGACTCCACACATTGCGCTGTGTACTGCTTAAAATCAACAAGTGGAACCAGACAATCTGGACTTAAGCACAAAGATCAGTCATTCTCTAGCTGTGTGATTTTAAAGTTATTATGAGTTTGAAATAAGCTTTACTAAACTATATGGGCATTGTTTAGATTCTAGTTACCAATACTCTATGGAGCTCTCTAGTCCCCTGAAAACTCCACTCCATGAGTTCTTCACGTCTTCAAGTTCAGTGATACTTTATTGTCTCCATAGTCTTAAAAAACATGGCTATGCCTTGAAAAACTCTTGCTTCTTAAAGTTTCTTTGAGGAAACCCTTAGTTTTTATTTCTCGGGTACTTGATGATTGGGACATGTTTTCTTTATTCCAAATCTAGATCATTAGTTCACTTTAAAACAGTGTCTATGCTAGGCATAAATAGCAGTATCTTTAGCATTTGCCATGTATCGGTCTCTGATTACTTTAGAATCCTTTTTCCTCTTTCTTCTCTGTCTGTCTGTCTCTCTCTCTCTCTCTTACTCTCTTTCTTATTTCAAGACAGGGTTTTTCTCTGTAACGTTGGAGCCTGTCCTAGAACTCGCTCTGTGGACCAGGCTGACCCTGAACTCACAGAGATCCGCCTACCTCTCCCTCAGAGTGCTGGGATTAAAGGAGTGCCATGACTTGTTATCTTAATGGCTGCCTTTCTGACTGGGGTGAGAGAAAATCTCATTTCTTTAGCCAGTTTGTTGAATGGATTGTTCCAATCCAATTGGATTAAGTTCTTTATATGTTCTAGCTATTAATTCTATCAGGTAAATAGCTACTGAAAATTTCCCATTCTGTAAACTGTATCTTTTGATTGTTTCCTCTGTATCAATTATATTAACATTAATCTCAGAGCAACTGGACTTTTCAGAAGGTTTATAGTTTTGCTGATATCATAAAGTGCTTTTCCTTCCTTTTCCGTTAATAGTTTCAGAGTCTAACATTAAAGTCTTGGTCCTTTTGGAGGTGGATTTCATAGGTGGTGAGAGATCGTTGCATTCTTTCATAGGTGGACATCCTGTTTGCCTAGCACCTTTTGTTTAGTAAGCAGTTTTTATCCAATGTGTACTCTTAGCATCTTTGTAGAAAATCCGATGGCTATAGTTAGATAGGTTTGAATTTTGATGGGGATTACACTGAATCTGCAGACTGCTTTGGATCATTTAGCTATCCTCACAGTATCAATTCTCCAGATTTGTTAGTGTGGCAGGTCTTTCCCTCTCCTAGTCTCTCAATTTCTTCTTCAATGCTTTTCAGTTTTCACTGCAGACACATTCCATTTCTTTAAATAAGCTTATTCTAAGGTATTTAATTTTTTTGAGGCAGTTGTGAATGGATTTCTTTCCCCTTTGATTTTATTACTGAGAATATGTTTGTTGCTGGTATACAGGAAGGCAAGCGATTTTGGTACATTGCTTTTGCATCATGCTACTTTTCTGAAAGTACATATTAGATCCAAGAGTTTCCTGGTGGGGTTCTTAGAGTCTAACAAAGTGAGGGACTGGAGAGATTACAAAGATTACAGGTGTTTATACTCTTCCAGGGGACCAGAATTAGATTCCCAGCTCATGAAAGGCGGCTCACAATCACCTGTAGCTCCAGCCCCTGGGGAGCTCTTTCCTCTGGCCTCCACAGGTACCCACATCCGTATGACATACACTCACATACATAAACACACAGTTTAGAATAAAATGAATTTTAAACTGGGTTGATGGTGCACAGCTTTAATCCCCCACACTAGGGAGACAGAAGCAGGTGGATCTCTGTGAGGTCAAGGCCATCCTGGTCTACAGAGTTGAGTTAAAGAATAGCCAGAACTATAAAGAGAAATCTCATCTTGAAAAAAATCATGAGTAGAAAAAGTGAACAGCATTGTCTTGATTCTGATCTTAGTGAAAATGCTTTGAGGTTCTTCCCATTAGTCCAATACTAGCTATCAGTTTGTCAAGTATAAGCTTCATTATGCTGAAAAAAAATGTATTCTAATTTCCTTGGGTTTTTATCATAAAAGACGGTGGATTTAGCCAAAAAGCCTCCTCTGCGTCCATCGAGAAGATGGTGATTTATGTCACTGAGTCCACACATGCGATGTGTTACACCTACGGATTGTACATACAACTGGCCTATATTGCTCTTTTGTTGTTGCCATGACTTTGGTTGTGGTATCAGGGAAACACTGGCTTTGTTAAGGGTTTGGCAGAATCCTCCCCTTCTGTTTTATGACCTAGCTTAGTTCATAACACCAGAACTAACTAGTACTGGTGTTAGCTCTGCATTTATAGACCTGTTTGTCTCATTGTGTTTTAACTTTGGTAGATTATATTCATCCAGAAATTCATCCATTTCTTTTATATTTTCCAGTTTATTGGAATATAAGTTTTTAAGGTATATTCTAATTATTTTTGGAATTCTACTTGTATCTGTGGTAATATTGCTTTTTCAATGTCCAATTTTATTAGTTTGGGATTCTCCCTTTTTCTTTCAGCTAGTTTGACTAGGGACTTTTATTTTTATATTTTAAGAACTATCTCTAACTGATTCTAAAGACTGTTGCTACTTATTCCTATTTTCTTAACTTCTGCCCTGATATTTCTCCCTACTTACCGATGCTGACTTTGGCTTGCTTTTCCAAAGCCCTAGCATTCATCACTGTTCACCTGAAATCTGGCTTTCATTTGTTTCATTCTGAGATACAGTCTGTGTAGCCCTGGTTGGCCTAGAGCTGCCCTGTAGATCAGAAGGCCTGGAACATGTGGTGATTCTCGTGCCTTTGCCTCTGAGTGCTGATGTCACGGGCATGTCCCCTCACCTGAGCTATCTCTGCTTCTGCTTGGTTTGTTTTACTTGGCATCTGAAGCACAAGTCCCCTCTGATGGCCGCCTCTGCTACATTAGACAGGCTTGGGTGTGCTGTGTTTTCACGTCACTTGATTCTAGGAATATTTTGTTTCCATTTGCGCCAAGAATGTTTTGCATGTTGCTCTGTGTCCATGAGTTTGTGTATGTTCTTTAGTTTCCTTTACTACTGATCTGTAGTGTTAGCCTATTGTGGTCAGATGGAATATAAGAAATTATTTCTGTTAGATGTGTTTTCTGTCCTATCACAGAACACTCTCCACGGCTGCTGACAATGTGTACTCAGCCGAATTTGGATGGAATCTCTGTAGATATCTGGAGGGCTTTGATCTCTGATGCCATTTACTTCATGCTGTTTTAACTGAGTCTCTACCGTTCTATTTTATTGATAAAGACTCGGGAGCAGAGGCAGAGAAGACCCAGCTGCTTCCTTCCTGCCTTCCTCCGCCATCGTCCCACAGCCTCATGGATGTGCTGATGTTTCTCTGTTCCAGAGAACTCCTACAAGTGTCTTACACAGTGCCAACTAAGCAGCATGGATTCTTCAGCTTGTTTTCATTGTGGAAAGTCTCTCTCCTTCATTTATGACAAATAATTTTTCTGGGCATAGTAATCTGTGTTGGCAATTAGTAGCTTTGAGAGATCAAATGATTTATTCCACCCGCTCTGGCTTCTAAGTTCCTATTGAAAACTCTGCTACTATTCTGATAGGTTTACTTTTATGTTTTTGTTTTATAAGTGTTTTAAATATAATATCATAGGGAGTCAAAACACAGCCTCCATATGAAAATACAGTAATAATCAATTAAAAAGTATCTCCTCAACTCCAATCAGTTTAGGAAAGAGAAATACTGATAGCATTGGTATATTGGAGATAGTAGCTACTGGGGTGTGATAATAAAAGAGAAAAACAAGTAGTTAGTATTAGGATTATAGACAGAGAAATGGAGGAGGGGAAAGTAAATAGAACCAGGTGACAAGAGGAACAAGGATGTAGACTGGGAAAAAGAAGCATCTTTGATCGAATCATAAATATTGTTGAAATAATTGTCACACTTCAAAACATGCATTGAGTGAGTCTTAGTTCTTCACTATCCAAGCCTTCTTGGTAGATTTTAAGCTCCTGAAAGGCAGGAACTTAGATCCCTAAGAGTGGACTCCAGGCCTGGTAATGTCAGCACATAGACTCTGTTGCCGCTGTCTTTCTCACCCAGCTCCTATTGAATGTAACTCTGTTCAGCGCACACCTAGTACTCAGATTTGCTCAGAGGATCGTGTAACTATTAGTTACCTTCTCTTAAATGCTGTTGGCCCCTCTGCTCTATCCTCTGCAACATTAGGTGGCTTTGAATCACCAGGGCCATTCTTAGCAGGTGGATTCTTAGTACCCATGTGGTTTTTATATTTCTGAGACGAGCCATACACCAGCTTTCCAGCAATACGGGATGAGTCATCATTACTTGATCCTCCTAAATTTAGGGAATCCTGTGTATCCACATTATAGGGAAAATGGAATTTTTGTGTTGATGAAATACAATTTTTGTCTTCATTAATGATCTTCAAATTTGATGTTAACATTTTTGGTATCTTTTCTTGGCCTACAAAAAAAGAAATATACTAATTATTAATTATTACATATTCCATGTTCTTTGTGAAGAGAAGTTTTCTAAATATGACAGGAAATCTCAATTAAAAGTTTCTAAAGGAGGCCAGTGACATGGCTTAGTGGGTAAAAGCATCTGCTGTCAAGCCTGAAAACCTGCGTTCTGGCTCCAGGACCCACAAGGTAGAAAGAGGAAAGTGACTTCTATAATTTATTCTCTGACCTCACAAACACTGTGGTAGTAGCTCCCATACATACAGATACTAAATAAACATAACAAAGTTCAAACTCTTCTAAAGAGCTTACTAGATACATACAAGAATTGAAAGACTCAGTACAATAGTAAGATAATCTGTACACTGTAGTCATGAAATGATGCTTATTTCTGGAGGTAGACAGACCTCATCTACACAGTGAGCCCAGCATAAAAAATTATACAAATTCATATGCAAACATATATAAATTATGAGTCGTATTAAAACATTAAAGTGTTGAATATTATTGTATAAGAAATATACATTATTTAAATGTGCTTGTTTTGGGGAGAAATTTTTTGTAGTATGTGACAGTGTCATGCTCTATGTGAATGTGTTAGCACCAGTACACACAAGCATGTGACAGTGTGTTGTATTCTATGTAAGCGTGTTAGCACCAGAACACACAAACATGTGTGTTGTGCTCTATGTAAGTGTGTTAGCACCAGTACACACAAGCATGTGACAGTGTTATGATCTATGTAAGTGTGTTAGCACCAGTACACACAAGCGTGTGACAGTGTGTTATGATCTATATAAGTGTGTTAGCACCAGTACACACAAGCGTGTGACAGTGTGTTATGATCTATATTTATTAGCAGCAGTACACACAAGCCTGTGACTGTGTTGTACTCTATGTGAGTGTGTCAGCAGCATTACACACAAGCGTGTGACAGTGTGATGTGCTCTATGTGAGTGTGTTTATAGAAGTGAATGCTCTAGATCCTGAGATTTGATGGACACATGAAAAAAAGGAATTAATACTTTAATATGCTAGTAGATTTTTTTATACTGACATCAACTATACAAGTTTGGCTTCACAAGAAACATGATAATTTACCTAACAGTTTATGACTTTCAATTTCTTCCTCTAATTCTTGAATATCTGGAATTTCTGAAATTAATGGAGCTGGAGGGAGAAACCAATCCATTGATTTCCCCTTAACTGGGAAGCTACATAGAAAACAAAATGTGAGTATATGTTAATAAGGACAGGCTATCAAAAACCACTTATTTATTAAACATGACTCAAAGACAAACTTGGTGTGGGAGAATTGTCTATATTCTGTCAATTATATTTTAAATAAACGCTGATTGGCCCATAGCCAGGCAAGAAGTATAGGCGAAAAAACCAGACAGGAAGTAGAGGTGGGACAATGAGAACAGGAGAATTCTGGGAAGAAAGAAGTTCCTCTGGCAGTCCTAGCCCAGATCACAGAAGAAGCAAGATATGACTACCCCCCCTGAAAAAGGTACCGAGCCATGTGGCTAACACAGATAAAAATAATGGTTAACATAAGTTTAAGAGCCAATAAGAAGCCTGAGCTAATGGGCCAATCAGTTTATAACTTATGTAGACACTGTGTGATTTTTCATGGGGCCTACTGGCTGCAGGAACCAAGCAGAACAGAAACCCCAACAAGCAGACCCTCATGTTACACAAACTCTTGCAAATAAGTTTTCTGCCATGGTTTTGCTTTGCCTCTGTATGACAATGCTCTCATCTTGTCCCTGTGTCACAGGACTGATGCACAATGCTGTGTGAGGACACTGGCTAAATGGGAGAGGGACCCCCTCCACTGTTCCCTCACTCAGCTTCAGTAGACAACCCATTACTTGCGAGATGCCTCACAGATAATTGCGGGTAATCAAGATGTAAATGTCACCATTACTATATTCTAGATTAATCCTATAACTATGAAAAATCGGAAGCCCCTGAAATCATAAGCTGAAAAGAATACATTGCACACTTACTTTCCCGCTCCATCGGGGCTGCTGAAAAACAAATTATCCAGGGGGAAAAAGCAATCGTTTGATTTCGGCATTGCTGAACACCAGACTGTCTGAAATCTACAAGATACAAGAAAAGGTAGCTTTATATTCATTTACAGGGATGTAGACAGGTAAATGAGAATCACTAATTTCCCAGAATTCTTTCTAAATACAGCCGCACGCAACTCTTTAGCTGTCTTCTGCAAATTCTTTGAAAATGCCTCAACACGAAACACATTATTCTCTGTCCATTCCTGTTTCCCCGTGTTCCTCTTTATACTGCACTAATGCCTGTCCGTTCCCATGTTTCCCCATGTGTTCCATCTTTATACTGCACAAATGCCTGTCCGTTCCCATGTTTCCCTGTGTGCCTCTTTATACTGCACAAATGCCTGTCCGTTCCCATGTTTCTCCGTGTGTTCCTCTTTATACTGCATGAATGCCTGTCTGTTCCCATGTTTCCCCGTGTGTTCCTCTTTATACTGCACGAATGCCTGTCTGTTCCCGTATTTCCCCGTGTGTTCCTTTCTTTATACTGCAAGAATGCCTGTCTGTTCTCGTGTTTCCCCATGTTCCATCTTTATATTGCACTAATGCCTGTCTGTTCCTGTGTTTCCCCGTGTGTTCCATCTTTATACTGCATGAATGCCTGTCTGTTCCCGTGTTTTCCCGTGTTCCATCTTTATACTGCCCTAATGCCTGTCTGTTCCCGTGTTTTCCCGTGTTCCATCTTTATACTGCATGAATGCCTGTCTGTTCCCGTGTTTTCCCGTGTTCCATCTTTATACTGCATGAATGCCTGTCTGTTCCCGTGTTTTCCCGTGTTCCATCTTTATACTGCATGAATGCCTGTCTGTTCCCGTGTTTTCCCGTGTTCCATCTTTATACTGCACAACATGTTCCATCTTTATACTGCACGAATGCCTGTCCATTCCTGTGATTCCCCGTGTGTTCCTTTCATTATAGTGCACTAATACCTGTCTGTTCCTATGTTTCCCACGTGTTCCTTTCTTTATACTGCATGAATGCTCAGAAAGTATATCCTTCACCTGACAAATTCTAATGCACCCTTCAGTGTGTGGGTCACCATTGTTTAAACCATACACTGCTCATTTTTCATTTCAATTATCACCCCCACTACACATCGAAACTTACCTCATTTTTCTAAATCCTGAAACATAATGACATATTCTATAGGTCAAAACATGAAATTGGATACACAAATCATAAAACATAAATTACATTTCCATTTCTTATGAGATAGTCAATAATTTGTCCTCAGAACAGAAATTAAAATTTTAAAAACTACATGACTACCTTCTTATGGCAAAAGTCCATTTCATGTTAGAATATGCGTCACCAAGATTGAGAGTTCTCTAATGAAGACATAATCACATGTAGGAGGAACATAGGAGGAAGGCTATTTCCAGTGCAGATCTTGACAAGACACCACAGGAGAGAGGCTCAATCCTGCACACACTATAGGATGGTTCTTACTGAACCATAACATTGTGGGTTTTTCATTGTTTAGTTATTTAGATTATATTTATTTTTTTACTCCTCAATGTATTAATCACTCAGTCACTGTCAGAGGCTGTGGAAATATACAGCATGTGACAACTGATAATCCAGCTATCAGCCCACCAAAGAAGTGAGTCTGGTGGAGGCTAACCCTGTCCAGGACAGGTCTAGAGGACCATCGACCCTAGAAACTGTTGCCCACTTTTGCTAAAGCGGTTTGGTATCTCTCCAGTACCGCGCATTTTCATGTGATGTGTATATATAATCTCATGATTGCATCTCAGTCTTATGGGCACACATATCGGTGGATGGTCAGGAAGATGACTTTTCGTTTAGCTGTATAATTTTGGTATACAGACTATGTGCTAGACTATGTGCTTCATAACTAGATCTATTTGTCCTACAAGAACTATAGCCACTTCAAAACCTGCCTGTAGCTGCCGAAGGAGGCAGACACCCCACCCTGGAACCTTACCTGTAAACCATGAGCCTCGTGGCAAAATACATAATAATAGGAAAGGGTTAATTTAAGAAGTAAGAGTTAGTTAATAAGCCTGAACTAATAGGCTAAGCAGTGATTTAATTAATACAATTTCTGTGTGATTATTTCGGGTCTGCGTGGCCAGGAATGAATGAACAGCCTCCGCCCTACAAGCTCCCTATCCCTTAACCTAGGAATGTGCTTCTGACCAATGAAAGAAAACTCTTGTAATTTTTTATTGCTTCAGGGCTCCTGTAAGGAGACAAGTTTTGAAGCTAGGAGAAGAACTAGGGGAAAAAATGCTAGGAGGAATTAGAAGTAGGACGGCAGAATTAGGATAGTAACAGAATAATCAAGAGACTGATGAGGAAAAGCACATACTGAGAGAGAGAGAGGTCGCCCTCAGATAACCTAAGGAAAAAGTTCTTTTCACCTGTTGTAGCATTTAATCTGAACCCTGAAGAGAATCTTTGGGCTGGAACCCAAAGCTCTCGGTAACTCACCAACAAAAAGGAAAGCAAAAAATAAAACAAGTAAACACGACTCTATAAACACCATCTTAACTGCATGATAACACGCCAAGGAAAACGGCAGAAAGAACAAGGGAATCATCCTGAAACACACTAACAAACATTTATGTCTACTTATGCAAACAATTTCAGAACTTGAAAAGTTATTTGAAAAACCTATGCTAATCAACTTTGTATTTATTGTTCAAGAAGCTGCAATGTTTCCCGTCTAGCATCAGAACTGTATTTTAATCAACAAAAGGTTTATTAAAACCCAGCAAACCAGGTTTACATGGCTCTGCTACCTCAGAGTTTAAGTAGCAAATCTCATTACTATCATGTATGATCAAATTCTTTCTTCTAAAAGAAAATAAGACAACAAAACATATTAAAACTAATTTTAAATGTTATACTGTACAAAAGACCTCCTAAATACACAGAAAATACTGTCACAAGAATTTTTTTCTAGCTCTAGTACAAGGTAACAGCAAACATTTTAGTACATAATAAAAACACCACATATATATTAACACACACATATATTAACATATATATTATTTCTGAAGCACTCTGGTAAAATTTTTATCTCAAATCTCCCATCCCTCTCTCCTGCATTATTTTTCTTTATAACATTCATCTATAATTGGAACTGTGTATTTAGTTATCTTCCTGCAAAACAAAGAAGGGATTTTTTTTCTTAATGTGTTTCAATAACCTAAAATAGTTCCTGACATAGAGCATATAATTAATAAAAATTCACTGTGGAATGCATGTACTAGCAATCAACTTATAAAATAAGACAATTTCAGCTAACTGATTACCCCTAATTAATGGTAAGTTTAAATTTTTGAATTTTTCTTCTAGCTCAAGATTCATGTAGTCCCACCATTAAGGCTCTAAAAAGATGGTGAATTTGGAACTTCCATCATGTAAATAAATAATTTTTTAAAAACATAGTATCTAAAATAAACCCTGTCACATTTTGACATAAGTTGATAAGTTTTTAATTAACATTTCAGGGTTATATTCAGATATTCTAAATTACCACAAAATTCTTATTTCAGATCTAGGCATGGTGGTGGGAGTGAAAAATCCAGGTCTGGGATGATGGAGGCAGGAGCATCAATCTAAGGCCGGTCTCGGCTGAGGTCAGCCTGGGCCACAACAAAAACCAAATTTCCCCACAAAATGGAGTCCAAAACGCAGTAAGTGATCACCTCAGGTACTTCACAGTCCCTAGGTTGTTGCCTGTAGAAGTTAACACACCTTTCTCTGCTTCTGTTGGCAGCTTTAATATCGCATTCCCTGTAATCTTTCACTTACTGTATAAAATTACCGGGTTGTGGTTTTCTTATAAGCAGTACATTTAAAAACGTACTTAGACGTGGGAGGCTCACGACCGTGATGCCAACAGGAGAGGCTGAAGCAGGCGGAAGGGCTGCACAGGGAGCTCCGGGATAGGATAGTAGCCGAGGCTAGACAACAGACCAGACAACAGACAGACGACAGACAGACAACAGACAGACAACAGACAGACAACAGACAGACAACAGACCAGACAACAGACAGACGACAGACGGACAGACAACAGACAGACAGACAACAGACAGACAGACAGACAACAGACAGGCAGACAGACAACAGACAGACAGACAGACAACAGACAGGCAGACAACAGACAGACAGACAACAGACGGACAGACAACAGACAGACAGACAGACAGACAGACAGACAACAGACAGGCAGACAGACAACAGACAGACAGACAGACAGACAGACAGACAGACAGACAGACGACAGACAACAGACAGACAGAAGGGCGCGAGTCCTCCCTCACAGGACGACCGACTCGCTAGGGTGGTAGTCAGTGACGGAGCACAGACCCGGGTGACGAGCCCCGCAAACGCCCCCAGCCAATCTGACAGGGGCTGAGGGGGGAATGGACCCGGTGCTCGCGGGGACCCCTCGGTCCGTGTCCGCGGCCCTGAGCTCGCGGGTACCCCTCGCCCCGGGACAGCTCCGCGCCTCAGGCCTCCTGACTGACAGGAATGTCGAGCGCGCTCACCCGCCCGCTCAGCAGAGGGCGCCCGGCGGAGCTGCCTCCGCGTCCACGCTCCCTCCCCTCTCACCCACGCCCCTCCTCGCCCACGCCCCGTACTCACCCACGCCCCCTCCTCGCCCAAGCCCCCTTCCCACTCACACACGCCCCCTCACACACGCCTCCCACCCACGCGACCCTTCCCACTCACCCACGCCCCCGCTCACCCACGCCCCCACCCATCCACGCGCTCCCTCACCCCGGCCGGTCGCGCACCCGCTCCCCACGCCTGAGGCCCGCCAGGCCGCAGCGCCGAGTGCCGATCCGCCGGCTTCTCCAACGACCCCCAAGCCGGCTCAGTCAAACTCCAAGGAATGGATTGGCGGCGCCGCTCGGGCTCCCAGCGCAACCGTTCCCGCTGCAGGGTCGCGGGGTTCGAGCCGCGCGTGGCAGGGCAGCGCGGGGCGCCCAGGGCTCTGCTAATCCGTCCTAACCACCGCAGCTCTGGGACCCCATCGTCTCACGACCTAAAAAGAACCTTAAGTGTCTCGTTTAAAATGACAACCAGTAGGTCACCATTACCAAGACAACTTTTGTTCAGAAATAAATATTTTTAAAAGTCGCAGTGCAGCCGGGCGGTGGTGGCGCACGCCTTTACTCCCTGCACTCAGGAGACAGAGGCAGACACACAGCTCAGTGAGTTCGAGAACAGCCTGGTCTAAAGAGCGAGTTCCAGGGCAGTCAAGGCTACAGAGAGAGACTGTCATGAAAAATGAAAATCAATCAATCAACCAAATAAAAATTTAAGAAGTCTCAGTGACTTTGAATTGATTAAAGATGAATGATCAAGTCAAGAATGGTGTGTTCTTAACCGGCAAACTCGAATTACTGTAAGTTACCTTTTTAAACATCTTTAGCAGAGTTGTCCTGTGGCGACTGGCCCAGCATATTTTTATAGGAAAACTTGTAGCTGGTAAAATAGCAATTCAATGATCCCTTTCTCCCAGAGATGTTTATTTAGATTTAAAAAAAAAAAAAAAGCAAAAAACTCCTCCACCTCTGTCCACTAGGCATAATTCTTCTGACTTACTCTTTATTGCCTAATAGCTATGTAACCTATAACCTTTGGGGAAAAAAACTGAACTTCAAATCTTAATTTGTCATCCTCAATGGTATTAATTACTAACTCATAAATGCTCAATAATATCAATTTCTTTCAACTCTCCTGGACTATAAAAATCAATCCTTGTAACTTGCGAAACCTATGATTTCAGAACATAAACTAATAAATGGGCTATTTCTTAACTTTTATTTTGTTGTTGTTGTGAGTTTTGTTTGTTTTTTTTCCAAGACCGCATCTCTCTGTGTAGCCCTGACTGTCCTAGCACTCACTGTGTAGACCAGGCTGGCCTCGAACTCAGATCCGCCTGCCTCTGCCTCTCGAGTGCTGGGATTAAAGGCGTGCGCCACCACGCCCGGCCTGACTTTTTCTGGCTCCATAAATAGTTCATAGTAGAAAGGCTGAATTACCATTCCTTTCAAAGGCACTGGACCTATGTACATAGGGTTTGTTTGTTCGTTTGTTTTTTAAGATGAAAACGATACACGAATGTTCATGCAGTTCTCTGAGAGGCTAGAGCTGGAGTTGGATTGTGAGTCTCCTGAAGGAGAGGGGGTGTAGCCCTGAGCTCAGGTCCTCTGGAAAAACATCTCTCTAGCAGCAGCATCCATGGGTTAATAAAGGCAAGGGTCTTAGCAAAGCAGGATACATTTGTTACGAACCAGATATTTACTAACCTAATTTGCAAAAATTCAAATATTGAAATTTAATTCCCAATATGATGGTATTTAGAGGTGGGACCTTTGAGGAATAATTAGTTGGAAGTGGAGCTTTAGTGAATAAGATTAGTGGCCTTGTAGGAGGTCAGAAAGGTTGGTGGATACAGGGACACATACCTGAGTTGCCTGAAGCTGGGGAGCTGAGGCAGGATTCAGTGTAAGGCCAGCCTGCCCTGCATTAGAGCCCGTCTACCAAACAACCCAAGCAGATGCATGGAGAGTCAGACACCCGAAGCTAAATCTACCAGCACGTGGCCTTAGATGTCTCAGATCTTGGAAATGAGAGCATTAACCTGTTTAAGACATCCGTTCTATGGAAATTAGTTAAAGCAGCCCGAACTAAGACATTGTCATAAATTATGGAACTCAGCAGCAGAAGGGTGCAGAGTTTTCTCTGTCAGTGCACACAGCAGCAAATGGCTACTATGTTCCTTTAAAATAAACTTTCAGTCATTTAAGAATACAGTATTGGCCAGGTGGTGGTGCCGCGTGCCTTTAATCCCGGTACTGGAGAGGCAGAGGCAGGAGAATCTCTGTGAGTTTGAGGCTAGCCTAGTCTACAAAGTGAGTTCCAGGACAGCCAGAACTACATAGAAAAATCCTGTCTCAAAAAGCCTACAAGAATGCAGCATTCTATAGAACCTTACCTTTTCACCCAAATAATACAAATGTGAAAGCTTTAATGTTTAGAAATACCATGATAGTGACAGAGTTAATACAAGTCCAAGCGGGATGGCTTGCTTTGTTTTTAGTGATCTTACTACTAAAGCTTTAGTTTTACAAAGTACCAACACTGTAACAATCTTTCGAATGAAAAGAGAGTCAACACTGGCAAAGGCAGGCTTGTCTCCAGAGTGGGCTCCAGGCCAGCCAGGACTACACAGCAACACCCTGTCTCAAACGAAGAAATATAGGGCTAAAGAGATGGCTCAGTGGTTAAGAGCACTGGCTATTCCTTCTGAGGGCCTGGGTTTAATTCCCAGCCCCTATGTCGTGGCTTAAAACTGTCTGTAATCCCAGTTCCAGGGATCTAGCATCTTATTATAGACATATACACAGGCAAAAAAAACCACAAAAATTCTTAAAACAAACAAAGCAAAACAAAGAAGTGACTTTGCTTCTTATAAGCTACACTACGGAGTTTAAACATTTTATCCAGAGGTACGTTAGAAAATATCTTGATATAAATATTTGGTCATCAAAGCTGGGCAGTAGTAGTGCACACCTTTAATCCCAGAACTCAGGAGGCAGAGGCAGGTGGATCCCAGTTCAAGGCCAGTCTGGTCTACAGAGCAAGTTCCAGGGCAGCCAGGAATACACAGAGAAACTTTGCCTTTAAATACCAAATAAATGAATAAATAAATAAAAATTTTAAAAAGTTATTGAATATCATATTACCTGAAATTGCCTTTGCCTGCCCCCTAGCTCTTCTCTCTACACTCCGCTCTATTTCCTTTAAACAGACACTAACATTGTTTTTTTTGTGTTTAATAGTACAAATTTTAAAGTATATGTTAGCCAGGCAGTGATTGGCACACACCTTTAATCCTAGCACTCGGGAAGCAGAGGCAGGTGGATCTCTGTGAGTTCTAGGCCAGCCTGGTCTACAAAACAAATTCCAGGACAGCCAGAACTACACAGAGAAATCCTGTCTCAAAAAAAAAAAAAAAAAAAAAAAGTTTAAGAACTTTGAAGAGATTTCCACTGCATTGTCAGGGTAGATTTAAATAAAGCATACAACGTGTTTTTCTTTTGATTTTGCTCCTGAGTGGCAGCTCCACCACCGTATGCACAGATCACATAAAACATGAATGTGGCACAGCACTCTCAGAGCTGCTCTGACATCCGTTAATATTTTATTCCCCACCACCAACCATCCAGTCACCATATGCTTTGAGTTTTGCACACCTCAGTATAAAGCACACCTGTGGTCATGGTTTCTTGGCCTTCGCTAAGGCTAAGATCAAGGAGCTGCCGGGAAGTTTGACTCCCAGAGGTAGGAATTGTGATGCAAATGGGGGAACACCACCTCTGCCGACCTTACACAGCTGAACACCCTTTCCCAGCCCCAAAGCCATCCTGAGGCCTCACTTACAAACATCTCTCTCTGGTACGATCGCTCAGAACATTCTTATCTATTTTCATTTCTGGGTTCTAAAATGGGAGCAAAAACTCGGGAGGCAGAGGCAGGCGGATCTCTGTGAGTTCGAGACCAGCCTGGTCTACAAGAGCTAGTTCCAGGACAGGCTCCAAAGCCACAGAGAAACCCTGTCTCGAAAAACCAAAAGAAAAAAAAAATGGGAGCAAAAACTTAAGCCAAATAAACCCCTTCATTATACTGCAAATTCTATAATAATTAATTTCTTTAAGATTTAAAACTTAGGACCTGGGGAGACAGCTCAGTGGTTAAGAGGACTAGTTCCTCATCCAAAGGACTCAGCACCCATGGGGTAGCTCACAACTGTCCGTTATTCCAGTTCAGAGAACCCTATGCCCTTTTCTGGTCTCTATTGAAACCAGGTGTGCACATGGTACAGAGGCATACATGTAGACCCAAAGCCCATACACAAAAAAATATTAGAATAAAACCATTGTAAAGACTAAAAAGAGTAGCGACCCAGAAAACTCACATTGTTTATCTGGCCACGGCCCTTCTTTTGCTACTCCTCTTGAGCAAAACTTGACAGGTGGTTCCTAGAGTGTTGCCTTCTACCTCGGGTGAGTCGTCCTATCAAGACTGTTGACAAACTACCGTGGGAAATTAGGCAAGCTAGGCAGCCCGGGGCTTAAAGGATATCTAAAACACAGACTGGAATGAAATCCAGCAGTATATAACCAGAGAAGAAAAGACTCAGGAAATAGCTGGCTTCTTCCAGATGTCCCAGGGACTCTTGGAGCAGTGTATTTATGCTTATTCTTTGGCCACACTTTCATTGGCATGGCTTCTGAAAGCAGATCCAGAATCACTGGGTCGAAACCAATGCTGAATGAGAAATAGATTCCAGCCCGGAAGACTAATGAACAAGGCTGATTTTTGTATCGTAAAATTTATGAATAAATAATTTATGTACCTCAAACTGTATCCATTTAAAAATACAACTCACTGAGTTATAACAGCTGTATCTACTCAAGAAGTCACCGCCTTGACAGAGCATCTCCAGGACCCTGAGGTCCTCCTTCCCAAAGTCAACTGGCCCTGTCTGCCCTGCGCCCTAGCAACCACTGACCTGCTTTTTATCCGTAAGGGGCACTTCCTGTATGGAATCTGCATCTCGGGTCTGGTTTCTTTCATTCTGCCTAATCCTCTCCAGCTTCATCTCCATTGGTTGTCCGCCAGCATCTTATGCCTTTGGATGGCTGCGGTTCTGTGTGGTTCATTTACCACTGTAGACCGGTACAGTCCTCGTATGGGATGGTGTGGTTCTGTGTGGTTCATATTTACCACTGTTGACTGGTACAGCCCTGTGAGGATCATCACAGAGCGTTTGTCCATTCACTGCTGGCTGTGTTTCCAGTTTGGGCTTATTATTAATAAAGTTGCAAGGTACTTTTTTTAATTTTTTGCTACATTTTTATTCTGTGCATGTTCGGGTGGGGAGGGAAGAACACATGTGTCACTGCCCATGTGTGAAGATCAGAGAAGAGCTTGTAGGAGTCTGTTCTCTCCTTCCACCACGTGAGTCTGAGGGATTAAACTCAGGTAAGTCAGGCTTGATGGCAGGTGTCCTCACCCACCAGTCATCCCTCCAGCCCCTCGGTAAAAGTATTTATATGATAAGCCATATGTTTTCATGTTTCTTGTGTATGTATTGGAGAAGAATGAATGATTGTATAGGAATGTATGCTTCACTTTTTAGAAAAGTCCTACATTGTTTTCCAAAGTGGCCATATCATCTCTTATTCCTGCCTCAGGTAGAAATGTCCCAGTTAATTTTCAACCATGTGGTGGCTTGAGTAAGAATGGCCCCCACGGGCTCATGTTTGCATGCTTACCCCCTAGCTGGTAACCTGTTCGAGAAGGATTAGGAGGCATGGCCTTGTTGGAGGAGGGGACGGGTTTTCAGGTTTCCAGAGCTCACACCAGGCCCAAGATCAGAATTTGGTGGATGTGGTAGATCTGCTACCCGTGGGTCAGGATGCAAAGCTCTCAGCTACCTTGCTACCACCCACCATGACGACAATGAACTAACCCCTGAAGCAATAAGCACTCCCCCAATTAAACGCTTTTTTTTTTGTAAGAGTCGCCTTGGTCATGGTGTGTCTACACAGCAATAGAAGGGTAACTAAGACAAACTAAGAACACTGCTTAGTGTCACGCTTTCTCATTTTGCCCTTTTCTTTCTTTTTTCTTTCCTTTCTTTTTTTTTTTTTTTTTTTTTTGGTTTGTGTTTGTCTGTTTTTCTTTTGTTTTGTTTTTCAAGACAGAGTTTCTCTGTGTGACAGCCCTAGCTGTCCTGGAAGTTGCTTTGTAGACCAGGCTCTTTCTAGTGGTTAGAATGGCATCGTTCCATGTCTTAGATAATTAATGAAATTAAAGATCTTTCCATTTACTCAACATAGCCTTAGGAGATGCTAGTGAGTTGCGATCTTGCTGAGTCTTTACTCTGAACACCACTCAGCCCTTTGATACAGGAGTACGATAGAGAATATTTTCACCTTCACTGTGACTTCCTTTTCCTCTTTAAAACAGAAAACATTTCACTGGGGAAAGTTCAGTTCATGATTGTTTTTGTGATTTGTGGGTTTTGCCAGTCACAAGTTGACAAAGATACTTTCTACTTTATTTCCTAGCAGGTTTATAATTCAGCTTTATCTTTAGGTCTTTCAAGCATGTGAGTTAATCTAGGCAGTGTGAAGTAAAACTAGCTTGTCTTTGTTGCTTCATACAAACATCCCACATTTCTAGAAGTGTTTGTTTATTCTCTTTGCCCTGATGAATTTCTAGGGAAACTTTGTTGAAAATAAATAAGCTATTTATGATTTAGTTTTGGGACCTACTTCTATTAATGTATCTACATATATATCCAAAATAAATCTTTGCACTTAAAATATACTTTTTACAGTCAGCAGATTCTTAGTTCTGCTTTCTAACCTCTTTTGATTATACTAATTTCTTTGTTGGAATATTTAGTCCATTTATATTTAATGCAATTATTTGTATGGTTATATTCATGACTACTATTTTATTAATTTCTATATGTCACACTGATTGTTTTTCTGTTTTTCCTTCTTTGAGATTAAATAGTCTTGTATTTTTAAAATTTATATCTTAGCTTTTTAATGATATTTTAGTAGTTTCTTGGAGTATTTTGATATGCATTCTTAAATTTTACACAGTTTAGTATTAGTATAGTAACTCACAGCCATCTAGGTTCTTTTGCTTCCAACCCCTCCACTCTCTATGTTATAGCTGTTGTATTGCTTCTACGTATGCTTTCATTTCCAAGTGTGTGTGGTATGCACGTGTGTATGGTGTGCATGCACTTGAGTGCAATGCATGTGGAGGTTCAGGGTTGATACTGAAGTCACCCTTGACCACCCTTCCATAAATACGACTGGTCTCACCAGCTTCCTTCCTCAGGGATTTCCTGCCTCTGACTTCCAAGGCTTGAATAGCAGCAGGTGAGACACCCAGCATATACTTGGGATCTGAAGATTACAAGCTCACAGTTGTAGAGCAAGCACTCTGGTCACCAGTCATCCCCACAGCCTCAGCATCACATGGTAAGGAATAGGAAGAAGGATGGGGTCACAAAGAGAAGCCATGATACGCAGAGGGAGCAGGATGAGCACACAGATGAGGTAAACAAGCCTGGGTCCCCACAAAGATGAACAGAATTTAGGGGTTCTGCTGCTGTGTTCCAAACTGTGCCTCTGTTCAGTCTCCAGAACCCTTAAGAAGGCTTTTATTTGATCACCTATATTCTGCCCAAATTTTTATGGCTGTTATTGGTGAGGGTATGAATACTAACTTGCCTGAGACTCACTTCTTCATATCAGAATCAGACCAGAACTTATTTTAAATCTTACCTGTTAGTAAGGTATCAGAGACAAGAATGCAAGTTACTTGCATACACTAGATTTACATGAAACTTCCTGTAAACAAGGTGCAGTGAGACCACTGAACGTGACCACTCCATGGGTAGAAAAACGGTTTACTGGGAGACGAAGTGCTGGCTGCTTCATGAAAGTAGAGAGCTTGGTGGGAAAGCAAGCATCTTACATGACAGGCAGCAGCATGGGTCCTGGGGTTGTTTCAGGCGGTATAGGGTAAGTGGGAGCCAGATGTGCTTTGCCTGAGGTAGCTGACCTTGGAGGGCCAAGAAGGAAAGCAGTGGCTCTCCTGACAGAGACCCACATCGTGCATGAGGTTTCTGAGGAATTCTGAGTTTAGGTTTCTGTTTACCTGATAAGAATCCTGTTTGGGGCTGGAGAGATGGCCCATTGATTAAGAGCATTGGCTGCTCTTCCAGAGGATCCAGGTTTGATCCTCAGCACCCACAAGGCAACTCACAACCGTAACTCTGGTCCTAGGGGGTTCAATGCCTTTTTCTGGCCTCTACAGGCATTTTATGCACATGGCACACAGATGTATGTAGGCAAAACACGCAAAATAAAATAAAGGTAGAAGAAGGAGAAGGAGAAGGAGAAGGAGAAGGAGAAAAAGAAGGAGAAGAAGAAGAAGAAGAAGAAGAAGAAGAAGAAGAAGAAGAAGAAGAAGAAGAAGAAGAAGAAGAAGAAGAAGAACAACAACAACAACAACAACAACAACAACAACAACAACAACAACAACAACAACAGAATCATTCTGTTTACCGGGCAGGAATCTGCCCTGGTTGGGCCTGGGCCATTATCCTAGGACATTGGCAACAGCTCTGGGATCTGGGGAATCTAACGATTTCTTAGTAGGTAGTGGGATACCTTCGTGTTCTCTGGATACCCCAGGCTGACATCAAACTCACCATGTAGCCAAGGCTGTCTTTGACCTCACTGCGTAGCCCAGCCTGGCTCAACATCATGGTGATCCTCTGGCCTTGGCCTCCTGGACTCTGGATCTACAGACAGGTGCCACCACACCCAACTTCTATTTTGTTTATATTATCCACATCTCTTGCAAAATTCAAAATTTTGCTTATTTATCCTAATGATTTGATTATTTGATTTAGGATAGGATCAAACAGAAAATTAAAGTTATAGATTTATAAATCCCAGCTAGTTAAAGATAAATGAGAATTGGGAATAAAAATTTTCTGAATTTATAAAGTGCATTACTAGTTTCAGATTTTAATTTTCAAACGTTGGGACTATTTTATGACAGATGATGTATACACATCCAATATAAATAAAAGTCATCTCAGTGTCATGTGATGTGATGTGTATGTGTCTGCGTGTGTGTGTGTCTGCATGCATGCATGCATGTGTGTGTGTCTACATGTGTGGTACTGGGGATTGAACCCAGGACTTTGAGACGTTCAGTGAGCCATTTCTTCTATAATCTGTATAAACAGAAAAAATACAATACTTACAACTTCTGTGTAAGAGAGACAGCTATTGCTAGTGTACCTGTGACTTCTACATGCCAGCGTATCTGTGACTTCTACATATAAGGTCATGAAGTGATAGTCATTTACATCTAATCTTTTTCAAACTTGTGACTTCAACAAATCTTTTTTATCTAAAATATGTCTCCTCTAACTCTGAGAGATATTTGAGGGGGGTCAGCAGTGCCCGTGGTGTTTTCTGTGATCCCGTGGCCGTTTAATCACATTGTTCCCAGAACAGAGGAATGGGTTCGGAGAGAACCGCGCCAGGGCGCCGGCTGCTGCGGTGCGTGCTCTAATCACAGTCCTGGAGGGAGGTCTGTTTTCACAGCGCTACGGAGGCCTTTCTAAAGCACCGCCTCATCTTTAATAGTTTAAGCTCAACACCTCAGGAGACGGGCGGGTTTCTCTGCTTCCCTGGACGGTTCCTGCTTTGATGGTCTCGGCTCATCCTCTGCTGGGTTCACAGGAACATCTCATACTTGCTACTGGGATCTCCGTACACTTCTGTCATGCTCTTGGATTTAGGTTTTGCTGTGTGCCTCTTTGTTTCATCATGGGGTTTAAAATAATTTTCTTATAAGTCCTCACACCGTATTTTTTATTATTGGAAGTGGATGGAAATAAGTAGAAATCTTATATTTCACTTTTGACCTAAGCAGTACAATAGATTTTTTGAAAACTATAATCTTTATGACAAAGCTGCTGTGTGTGTGTGTGTGTGCGTGCGTGCACATGTGTGTACACGTGTGTTACTGGAGATGTGACCCAGGGCCTTATACATACTAACCAAACACTCACTGTTGAGCAACTCACTTTTACTGCGTGTGTGACAGGGTCGTCCTGAGTTAGACTTAGGCTAGAGTAGAAATTACTCTCAGTCACTTTCTGTCATCTCTATCTTTAAAAATATTTATTATTTTTATATATGAATGAAATGTGAATCTGTGTCTTTGCAAGTGCGGTTGTGCATATCAGTGAAGATGTCTATGGAGGTCAGGAAAAGGCACTGGATCCCCTGTAGCTGGTGTTAAAGGAGGCTGTGAGCCACTGGATTTGGAAGCTACAGATTGCATTGGATCCTCTGAAAGAGCAGTATGTGATCTTAACCACTGAGCTATCTCTCTAGACCCTAGACATTTTTATCTGTATTCTAACCTTAATTCTATACCTCCTTGTCCCAACCCATGGATGGCATAGTAGTTTGGATGTAACTGCCCTCCATAAACTCAGGGAGTGGCACTACTGGAAGGTGTGGCTTTGCTGGAGTAGATGTGGCCTTGTAGGAGGGAGTGTGCACTATGGGAGGGGGGCAGGTTATGCAGTCTCCTATGCTCAAGACACCACCTAGTATCTCAGACCACTTCCTGTTGCCTACAAGTCAAGATATAAGGTACTTGGCTCCTTCTCCAGCACCGTGTCTGCCTGCACACCACCATGTCGCACCGTAATGACAATGGACTAGCCCTCTGAAACTGTAAGCCAGCCCAATTAGATGTTTTCCTTTATAAGAGCTGCTGTGGTCATGGTGTCTCTTCACAGCAACGTAAGCCCTAACTTAGACGTATAGTATCCTTGATTTTGCCTCTTTCCCTAGCTCCCATCTAAGCAATCCCTCAAGACACAGTTCCTAAGACTGCAGCAAAAATAAGACACATCTAAACCATCTACTTTTCTCCCAGAGCTTCCATGTTTCTTGTCTACATAGGCAATACAGCCTCTAAATTAGTACTGCCTCCATTTACAGGAAGATTTCAAACATATTAGATATCTCAATTCAGATTCCAAATTCTCAAACATGTAACTGTCTCATTGTAGATCAGAGATTTCTACCTGGTCCAGCTGACTATGCACAAGGCAGATTCAAGAGACATAAACACAGTGACCTAGGAGATAGAGATGTGGTCAGGGGCCCTGAATGGTGCTTCCCACGATATCCTGGTCATTCTTCTTTCCTTCCCATGCTACCACCGCGTGGCCTGCAAGCTAGGTGGCTAGCACAGAAGCTAGGTGGGATAGACCCTTTCTGCTTTCATTTCCAATCCCATCTCAGACTTCTGTCATTCACTGTCACCTCCTGGAGGATACATTCTTGCTTCTATGTGTGCCCTGGTTGCTTCCTAATTTATCACTTTTGACCACTTACCCCACACATTGAACTCAACTCCCCAATGCTCTGCACAGAACTGCACTGTGAGCCCACCTACCCCATCCACAATCCCCATTGCTCTGCACAGAACTGCATTGAGGGCCTATAACAATGGCTCAACATGCACACGTTGTTGGTAATACTAAATGCATGATGATGCTTGGTTTGGTTACCTTGATTTATATGTAGCCCTGAACAGTTTCCGCTGTGTGTTATATGGAATACGTGAGAAATCACACCAAACTTGTTCTGACCCCATTCATGGCTTGGTTTTAATTTTAAAACAAAATACCAGCAACAGTGAATTTTTTATTTGTTTCCTTTCCTAATAGTAGAGTCCTGACTAGGAAGGAAAACATCCTAGCTATTTTGTATGAGCTGACTGTTTGAATTCCAATAAAAACAAAATTTACTGTATCCCCAAATCCAGCCTTTCTTAGGTGCCAGTAACTTGGCCTGAACTGTGAAGCCAACTGCAGTGTTCTGACTCTAGGATCTTTGGTCCTCTGGACAGAGCTATTGCTAAGATAGAACATGTTTTATATGCCATAGGCTCTCATATTATTTTCTGTCAGAGATACAAAGTATTTGGACCTTTATTCTTCAATATCGGCCTTTTGGAAGTCATAATGAATTATAAACATTAAAAAACCCTAAGCATAAAGATTTTGTCAGTGTGTGAAGTACAACTATTGTCAAATAAATATGATTTTGTGTTTATATGTACACATTTGTATGTGTATGTATTCTTCAATTGCTCTTACCCGCTTTTTGAGGGTCCTTGTTCTGCTGGATGGGCTGGTCAGGGAGCCTTTAGCATCTTCCCATTGGTACTTTCCTAGGGCTGGGTCACAGCCTCACGTGGGAATCAGAACTTGGGTTCTCATGCTGTGCAACATGCAAGTAGCTAAATGAGCCACACTCCTGCCCCAGGAAATGCTACAGTTTCTTAAAGACTTATTTTTATCTGTAATGTGTGTGTGTGTATGTGTGTGTGTGTGTGTGTGTGTGTGTGTGTGTGCACGTGTGCACCTGAGTGCCAGGGCCCACAGAAGCAGACGAGAGCATCAGGTCCCCAGGAGTAGAGCTGTAGGTGGCTATGAGCCCCAACATGGGTCATCTTGAAGAACAATGAACGTTCTTAACCGCTGAGCCGTCTCTCTACCCAGGATAAATGCTAATCAAACTTTAGTGTTATTAATAAATATTTATTAAATGGGTAAATTATAAAGTAGAAGGTAAGAAGATTACATATTTCTGGTCAGTGTCACCTATTTTAGTGCATTTAGAATCTGATGAATTAATTTTTTAAGTAATTAATGAAAATAAAATATTTGGTAAATTAAATTTATTCTATTATTCATTCTATTACTGTTTTTCTCTCCATTACATTCCAAAAATTTTGATTTTAATAATCTTTACCATTTATATTATCATATAATTTTAAAATTTATTTACTTCTAGATTCTAAAATCTCTGATCATAGAATATTGATCACAAATTATTATATTCAACTCTATAATCATATGCACACAAAGTAGGGCTGTGTAGCATGCAAATTTTTAAAACTGATATTACATCAATTGTCGGGTAGCGCTCACTCCGGTCTTGCAGTGGTGGAAGCTGTCTTCTCAACCTTCTACGCTTCAATTCTTACCGTCTCAGACACCAGGACCAAACTCTATAAAGCTCCTTCAGATTTTATAGTTGAGGTTCATTGGTGCTGTCTATGATCCCACTAAAACAACCACAAATGAAACGAAGCGAAAGGAAAGTATATTAGCAAGACTGGGCACAATCACGGTGGTGTGGCCACAGGCCAAGACAGTGCATCACAGAGCGCCGTGACAGACAGGCTGGCGAGCTGGCGCAGCAGGTGTGGGAGCTTGCCACCAGCCCGATAACTCGACTTCTTTTAATCTATTTTATTTTTATTTATGTATGTACTATGTCCAAGGGTGAGCATGCCACGTGTGTGCGGGTGCTTCAGTGGGTACAGAGGGCACTGGATTCGCTGGAGCTGTGGTTACAGGCAGTTGTGAGATGCTTGGGGACGGGTGCTGGGACCTGAGCAGCAGGTGTTTCCTCTGGAAGAGCAGCAGGTGTTTAGCTGAGGAGTCATCTCTCCAGGCCCAAGACAACTTGATTTCTACCCTCAGACCCACACGGTGGAAGAAGAACACCGGCTCCCACAGCTTGTCCTCTGACCTCATACGCCGGGTGCACATCTGTAAACCCAGCACCAAGGAAGCAAAGACAGGAAGGGTTGTGAGTTCTGGGGCAGCCTGATCTACATAGCGAGCTCTGGGCTACCCTAGATTACATGCCAAGACCCTCCCATGCTAATTTCCACCTCTCAGAAAGATATTTTGTAGTACTCTTAGCTCCCCACGACACTCTGTAGTAACACATATTTGGCGCTCTGTCTCTCTGACGAGCATGCGCACACACCCGCTTCTTTGCTTGACACAAGCTTGGGCTTCTCAGCTTACTCGGTCTCACCCTCATCCACCCGTCACTACTGCTGATCCCACTTGCAGGTCCCCAGGGTCAGCACTGTCTGGTCTGTAGCAGTGTCTGGTGTGCTAAATCCGAGACACTTTATTCCTGGCAGCATTGGGTGTTGTTTTGTACTCAGAACTTACATCCACTCAAAACGCCCACACGCTTTGTGTAAATAGTCTCAGACCTTGGTTTCCATGGAAGCGGATTTGTTGGCTTTTACATCTGCTTCTCATTTTCCTCCCAACAGTTAAGCTTTGGTAAACTAGAATCCTGCCCTGGGCCTTCTACTCCTGTTCTCTGTGCAGTCCCCTGAGGAAAACATCAGGGGCTTCTATATCAACTCCTATGACTTCAGTCATATATCTGCTGACAAACCCCAAATCTTTGTCTCTGGCACAGTTCCCAACTCCAAGTAACAGGTCTGCACAGAGAACAGCCTCCACCACAGTTCAATCCAGAAATATCAAAGGCATCCCTGTATCACTCTGCGTCCAAACCTGAATGCACCAACTTCTCTACATAAATAAAACGGCTCTATTGTGCATTCAAGTATTTGAGTCATCAAGCAACTGGGAGGGGGTGTCTCTAATTCCTAATTCTACCTCAATCCCCAGACCCAATCACTGAGCCAACTTCTTAGCTATAACTTATTATAGTCATCATTCAAGAGAGAGAGTACCCTTGGACACAGATGCAAGAGCCTTGTCCCTGGAATGGATAAATCTCCATTATAGATGATCCATTGCCAAATACTGAGCTGAAGCAAGACCATCACTTCTTCAAGGAACCTACCAGAGAGGGTAGTTTGCTGCCAGCTTCCCTGGCAATGCTATCAGCTGAAGGCTATGTGCGGTTCCTCCCTCCATGGATGTCATAACACAGACCCTCCTTACTCCGATCTTTGCTGAATATGATGTTCCGTCAAGCATTCCAGTCTTTGAGACAGCTACTAATATATAGATATACTGGCTTTTTCTGTCTGTCTTTGTGAGCTGATTAATATGTACCAGTGATGACAAATAGATCTGTTATGTTGATAAAATCCAGTTTCTAAAAATCTAAATCTATAGGCTGAGAACCAGGATATGGGCTGCGATAAATCCACCAAGATAATTCATCTTGTGGAGTCTCTTGGAAGGCCGCCAACCGGTCTTGCCTGTAGTCACTCATGTGCTTTCCATTTGAAATATTTCTGAGGGATTAAAAAAAACTTCTTGACTTAAATAAAAACCATGCACAGGCTTACTGCAGTTGATAGAGATTATTAACAAAGATATGTGGAACTTGGGAGTAGCAGAGGGAACCTGGCTTTGGTTCTCCTCGTGTACTGGTAGATGTAGTGGCTGCACAAGGACTCAACGGTGTTGTATTTGCCATGATAGCCAAAGGCAAATAAGTCATTCTCCTAATGCTTCATCCTTTCCTAAAAGAAAACTGGCCACAGTGGGGTCAGGTACATGACAGACATCTCTGAGGTGGCTTAACCAATGGCATCTGGTCCAGCCAACTGTGACTGTGACACTGAGCTGGGCTCACAGAATTCCTCCTATGATGACCGTAGGGTGCACAGAAAGAAGAAGAAGTTAGCAAGCATTTTAATGCTTCAGAGGTTCCTCTTGCAGCTCACTCAGCAGAGGCCACAACTGCCTTAGGAAGCAACAGGAGCAATAAGAAAACACAAAGAGAAGGAAGACGGGACAAACTTTGATTAGAAGGGGAGAATAGACCAAAAAGGTAGGTCGTGAAGACAAAAGCAGGCTTTGATGATATTTGAGAGATTATGAGGTATAGATCAGGCCAGTTAGGAAACATTTAAAGGAAGATTTAGAAAACCAATTCATAAAAGGGTTAGTGCTGGACTTTTGGAGGATCTTGCTAACCAGAAAAAGGAGTTTAACTTTGATATGGTCACAAAGAAGATTTATATAGAAGATCAGTTAAAGGATGGAGAAGAAGAATCAGGAAGACTTAATGAGGCAGCCATTGTCATAACCAGTGCCTGAGAATGTGAACTACATTGGTTGTGTATGAAAGAGACATGCTGGCTAGGGATGTAGCTCGGTAGTGGAGAACTTGTCTTGCACATGTGAGGCTCTGAGCTCGACACCTAGCACAACTAAAATAGATAATTAGGCAAGAGTATTGAAAGGCATTTATATTATTTAGTTTTAACTGTCAACTTGGCACACCCTTGAGTCACCCAGGAAGAGAGTCTTAATGATCAGGTTGGCCAGTGGGCACCTATCTGTGGGACTGATTGTTAATTTATGTAGGAAGACTGAGCCCACTGTGGGCAGCATTGTTCCCTAGTCAGGGAATCCTGAACTGTGTAACAGTAGAGGAAGCTAGTTGCCTAGGAAGTAAGCAAGCAGTCAGCAGGAGCACGCATGTTACTCTCCACTCTTGACTGTGGATATAATGTGACTAACCGGGTTGAGTTTCTTTAACTTTTCTTTCAGTGAAAGACTGTAACCATATGCCACAGCAACAGAAATGAAACTAGAACACGGAGATTCTGAAGGGAAAATTGTGGAGTGGAAATTAACTGACTCCAGGCGTATAACCAGCTCCTGTGCAGAATGGACATTATGCCCAGCAAAGTCCGGCTATTGGGCTCATAAAGCACTCACTAATACTCTTGTTGGGTGTTTCACCACACAAACCCCGACTTTCTGGACTACTTCGCTATTTCCTGTCTCAGCTGCAGGATTCTCCTTCTAAAAGAACTGTCCATGGCTTCTATAAACTCTTTGTGTACACGGAACAAAGGGTTTATTCTGGCTCATCCCTCTCTCTTTATCTTTTCTATTTAATTGGCCACCACACACAGCAGATCCTACTGACCCTGCATCTCCTTCTCCACCCACCACAGCCTCTCCTCTTACTGCTGTATTTGGGTTCCTATAACAAACGTATAGCAAGTAACCGTTTTCTAATCTTCTGTACAAGCAAGCCATAATCTCTGCAAAACATAAGTCTGAGATGTCAATCCCCACATTCAGATGTCCAGTGACACCCTGCTGGTCTCTATCTCCACACACAAGTCGTTATTTGACTCGGATGTTGCAAGCAGATGTATTCTATCCGGTTCCAAGATTCTTTAATAATTGGGGAAATTTTCACATAAAAATCTGCAGTTTTAGCTTTGCCTTGGAAAACAACAAAAAGAATCTGGCAGTATTGGAGCCGGCGGCAGCACCAGGCTGGAATGAGAAGCAGCTGCCCATTTGGATGGCAGATGTGTTCTAGTTTGTCACAGTCTGCGTTGTGTTGTACCTAATTCAGACTGCTTCGGGTGCTGGCCTTAGCTGGATGGCCTCTATAAACACCCTTGCTGTGGCCTGTAAACCCTTGTACAAGCTCCCGGGATGTCTTCCAGCACAGCCCAAACAGACCTACCTAGGAATAGCTCAGCACATGGTAGCAGAGCCTCAGGGAGTGCTGCTCGGCCGCCACTCCAGCTCTTCCGCGCTTCAGCTCATCCCGGCCCTCTGGGAAGAATTCGGTTCAAGGGCTCCTTCTTTAAGGTTCTCTTGGTTCCCAAGTTGATTTATTGAACACACACGCACACGCACACGCACACGCGCACACGCACACGCACACGCACACACATCTTTTATATTCTGACCTATTTTGGCCCAACCCACTCTGAGCCTGACCTTTCACAGGTCCTACCAACTATGCTATAAGTAAAGACTGATAGATTTTCCGTACTAGATTGTATTTTTGACAGATTTGCTTTTATAAAAGCAGAATGAACATTTGTTGAGAGAGCACTGGAGAAGTTAATTTAGAAACAGAAATGAGCAGACAGGTAAAGAAAGACAGACGATAAGAAAGTAGTTAATGGATGGACAGAGAAAAATGAACGGATCACAGCCATGGTGATACATACTGCAATCCCAGCACATGGGAGGTGGAGGCAAGATCAGGAGCCTCAGCTACAGAGGGAGTTCAAGGATGTTTGGGGCTACATGAAACCACACGAAATAAATAAACAAATAAACATGAAAACCAGAAGATCCCCCTGAAAGAGAATTGGAATCTACGTGTAGGGAGGTGAGTCTCAAGGTCCAGAGCAGGAGACTCAGCTACTCCACGCCCAGGGAACCAGACCCACTTCCCGGCTCTTTCACAAGCATGAAGCCTTTCTTGCCCTCCCTTCGCCTTCAAGGGATGTTTCTCTTAAAACCTAAAACAAAAGATCAGGCTTCTTCCCCCATCTGATGGGCTGTCATGATTACAGTCTGGGCCCTTCAGGTCCACTGTGGTTGAAGACTTGGCTCTTGGGGTGGCACTACTGAAGAAGGTAGCACCTTTAAGAGGTCAGACCATGGAATGGGGGGGTCTCATGTGGCTCCTTTGATACCACCCAGAAGGCTTGTGATAAGAGCAGCAAGCCAGGCCTCTCTACTCTCTAGCCTTACTGCTATTCAGAGTCTAATGACTCAGTTCTATAAAAGGACATTTAAAAGAGAAAAGGAATCCTAATTCCTAACAAAACAGCTGAAAATAGCATTCTCTATACAAAACTAAGATTTTTAACAAGGTCAGTGGAGTCTTCCAAAACTCATGCTGAAACTTAATCTCAAATGTAACAACACTAAGAGCTGGTTTCTTGAGAGGGATTAAAACACGAGAGATCCTTCCTCAGGGATGAGACTAAGATCCTCGTCACGTCCTGTCTTCCCATTCCTTCACCATGTGAGGGTACAGCGTTTGTCTTCCCCAAAAATACAGCAGTGAGGTGCACTTCAGAGTCAGGGAGCTGGACTGTCAGAGCCTGCAGCGTACATGTGTGCACACGAACACACTGAAAACTGCATACATAAAAATCTGATCACTTCACTAGTGAGAGATCACATGGACGGTGAAGTTTTTATCAAGGAAGTGTGTTTCCACTTCACCACAGACAGTAAGAGTCCAAAGCGAAAGAGGAAACACGCAGTAGGAGACATCTGAGAGTCTCTGTCACTACAAGTTAGAGGAGTAATGAAGACTTTCTAACCACTGCGGAAACAACCAGGAATGACCTGGGGGGGTGGGGAGTGGCAGCA
The DNA here is from genome assembly GCF_903992535.2 of Arvicola amphibius. Classification (NCBI taxonomy): domain Eukaryota; kingdom Metazoa; phylum Chordata; class Mammalia; order Rodentia; family Cricetidae; genus Arvicola; species Arvicola amphibius. The sequence continues at coordinate 1,915,878 of NC_052047.1, read as the reverse complement.
CACACCCTTAAAACCACACTCAGGATACAGAGGGCAGAGGGCAGAGGGCAGCAGACCTTTGGGAGTTTGGGACCAGTTTCCTCCACATAGCAAGTTCTAGGTGAGTCAAGGCTACATCGTGAGACCCTGTCTCAAAAAAAGAAAAAAAAGATAATGATGTAAAAGAGAAAGGCCTAAATGGCATACTCTGTTTATATTGAAAATCTTATTTTATAGCTTATTTATATAGATATCTTCCTTAATCTCAGATTTCTCATTTATGTCAATACATGTGGGGAAAATTATTGGTAATCAAGACTCTCTCCAACAAAGGTGTTTTCCTCATTTCCTCTCCACCTTATTTCCTCAGATTCTGCCCCACTCTGAATCTGGTGCTGGCTGGGCTGGTTGGTCAGTGTGCTCCTGGGATCTGCCTGTGTCTGTCTCCCAGGGCTGGGGTACCTCCCAGGGCTGGGGCACCTCCCAGGGCTGGGGTAACTCACCTCCCAGGGCTGGGGCACCTCCCAGGGCTGGGGTAACTCACCTCCCAGGGCTGGGGCACCTCCCAGGGCTGGAGTACAGACACACCAGCTTGCACCGCACTTTACAAGGGTGCTGGAGGTCTGATCTCAGGTCCTGATGCTTGCAAGACAAACACTTCACTGACTGGGCCTCCTCTCAAGCGTTGAGAGACTGGGGACTTTTGAACAGGGTTTATAAACTGGAAGCAGAGTCTGACCCTGTCTGACCTGTGATAGTTCTGACATGGCACTGACCAGATGGCTCGAGGAAAAAGGAAGAAGCCAGTGCTGTCCTGGGTAAACCAGGATCCCTCTGGTCCAGCCAGACACAGGTCCTGTCTTAGCTTCCACGGGTGTTTCTTAGTTTGAGCACTGGATCACCCTTATGGCCCCAAGTCAGCACTGATTTCCCCTGATTCCAAGACTGGCCTTTTCTTGTTTTTGAGGGATGACTACCCATGTTCAGCATCAACTGCATGTATCATGCCTGTCGACCACAGAAAACACTAAAGAGATCATGTTCACCAGGTGACTCCATTTACACTACAGACAGAAAACACCAAGGAAGAATTAATACATTGTCTTTCTTTGGTATCGTTGGTACCTCCTCCTCCTCCCCCTTCTTCCCTTCTTTCATAGCCTCCAGGAAAATCTGCTGCAGACTGAAAAGATTCTCTTGGTGACTGACAAAGAGCAGTTAGGAGCACTGGCTGCTCTTCCAGAGGTTCTGAGTTCAAACCCCAGCACCACATGTTCACTAACAACCATTTATAATCAGATCCGGTGCACCCTTCTGGCCTGCAGGCATACATGCAGGCAGAACACTGTATACATAATAAAGAGATAGATAGATAGATAGATAGATAGATAGATAGATAGATAGATAGATAGATGATAGATAGATGATAGATAGATAGATAGATAGATGATTGATAAATAGATAGATGATAGATAGATAGATAGATAGATGATTGATAGATAGACAGACAGACAGACAGACAGATAGATAGATAGATAGATAGGATCCTCTTCCCTCCTTCCTCCCTTTCCTTCTCCATAGGCTCTCACTGCATAACCCAAGCTGACCTTAAACGCTAGCTTCTTCTGCCTCTGACTTGTAGAGCTAAGATAACAGGTGTGTGGCACCTTGCCAGATGTGTTCTCTAACACTGGGCCAAAAACTGAGCCCTCTTTTTCTTTTAATGTGTTCAGTATATCAGATAATTACTTTAAAAAGTTAGATCCGCTTATCTCATTTTTACGTGTATAAATGTTTGCCTTCATGTTTGTGCACCTGGGGCCTGCAGCGGTCAGGAGAGACGTCAGCTCCCCTGGAGCTGGAGTTGTGGACTGCTGTGAACCTCCATGTGGGTGCTGAGAACTAAATCCAGGTCCTCTGCAAGATCAACAGATGCTTTTAGCTGCTGATCACTCTCTCCAGGCCCCCCGGTTTTTATTTTACTTATTTAAGACAAACTCTCAGATTTGAACTTGGACTGTAGCCAGGCAGCCCTGTTTCGTAGGAAGGCCTTGTGACCTTGCCGCCCAGGCACTCAGGCAGCTGCAGAGAGAGGCGTGGGGCACCTGGCCTGACCGCCATTCCCTTTAAAGGCGACTTAATCAGCCCAGTTCCAAGTCTCTTCCCTCCTTTCCGACCTCACTGCCACTGCCTTACCCAGGTTCTCACAGGTTCCCATCTACAGGCAAGGAGACGACATGTATGACACAGTGGGCACTGCGATGTCTGTAATGCTTTATTAACATGTATAATATATATAATATTTATTAACATGTATAACACAGCGGGCACTGAGATGTCTGTAATGCTTTATTAACATGTATAAAATATATAATATTTATTGACATGTATAACACAGCGGGCACTGCGATGTCTGTAATGCTTTATTAACATGTATAATATATATATATATAATATTTACTGACATGTATAACGCAGCGGGCACTGCGATGTCTGTAATGCTTTATTAACATGTATAACATATATATAATATTTATTAATATGTATAACAGCGGGCACTGCGATGTCTGTAATGCTTTATTAACCCTTTTGTCAAATTTCACTGGGCCCGCAAGGTCTAAAATAATTTTATCTTGATTGCGAAGTTACAAAAGTCATGATATAAATAGGCTAAATGAGTTGTCTATTACCATAGTGTCAGAAAACAGCTAAGCCAGGAAGCCTGGCCCTGCCTGTTGGTGTGCAGTAGTCAGACACTGGCCTAGGGCTGCTTCCTGACTCCCTTCCCTTCACATGATCACCTGCACCATGCTCTAAACCACAGATCTAAATGTGGGAAGACTTCCATAGTCTTTCAATGGTTCCCTCTCACATTTGGTATAAAAATAAAATCTTCTTCAAACAGTGCTGGTAGGATTTCATCTGCTGTCTGCTCTCTGGTCCCATCTCCTAGGCAGACTTCCCTGACAGTTACTCCCTCCTTCATATGAGAGGATATAATGGATCTCACCTGCCCCATCTCTTTCCATCTCTTTTCCCAATTACTATTCCTCCTTTTTAAGAACTAGCCTGTCCTAAAATATGTGACATTAAATTCTAGATAAAAATAATCTGATCAGTGTTTTTAAAGCCGTTTTCTCTATGCTGTGAGCATCCTAACACTGTGCTTTTTGAAACAGAACATTCTCTAAATACCAAGTCTGTCTGTCAGCATAGACTTTCAAACTCAGTTCTCCCAGCCGTATTGTAAGACAGGAGGACCATTCCAGTTCAAAGACAAGGAAGGAAAACTTCAGCTGAAGTCCCACAAATAGATAAAACCATGTGGCAACACGATGTTTGAGAATTAAAGTTTAAACAATGCCAGCATGGTGGCACAGACAGAGGCAGGAGAATCGCCATGTGTTCACAGTGAAAATCTACCTAAAATAAACAAACAAACACAAAACAATCAACAAGAACAAAAAGACAAGACAAACAAGTCCCAAGCCTCTGGTCCTGAACATGGTAAGCCAGTATCTGGTGATCCTTACTGGCCAGTGGTATGTGCTGGAGGTGCCGACCCAGACACAGGCAGCTGCTCTGAACTGCACATGAATGGATTCTCTTCTTTCCCTCAGCCACAGCTCCTTCCTTCCGTGTTCACACTAACCCTTGGAGTAGCCCCTTGGTTCCCACGAGGCCCCTGCTTTTCACAAAACGAGGCAGAGCTTCCCTCCGGGGACTTGCTGACCCTGTCTTAGAGAATACACATTCTTACACTTTCCCGGCATTTGAGAGGAATTTCCTCCCTGGGCTCTGGCTCTCCATGCCCGCTTTCTTCGTTTGGGAGTTGGCAGTTTGCAGTCTTGCCTTAGCCCAGTCAAGCTAGTGCAGCTCTGGAGGACTGTGGGGACCAGGTGGCTCTCTTCAGATGAGCCAAGCAAGACTCCCTCCATTCAACTGCCACTCAGCATTTATGTTCTCTAGGGTGGGGACATTTAAAGCAACCCTCCTTTGGTGGGGTGGGACTGTTTTTCAGGATGCCACTGCCCACTGTACCCAGCTCTGAGTGTAATGTCCCTCTCAGAATTTGCGTGACTTCTTGGGGATTTGGGAGAGAAGGAAAGGACCAGAGGAAATCAGAGTAGAGAAAAGGCCAGGATGAGGGCCCAGACAAGTGCGTTCTCGTAACAGAAGGTCGGAGCAGTTGTTCTCAAGCTTCCCAATGCTGCAGCCCTTTAATGCAGTTCCTCATGTTGTAGAGACCCCCAGTCACAAAACTATATCCTTGCTTCTGCATAACTGTAGTTTTGCTGCTGATATGAATCATAATGCAAGTATCTGATGTGTGGATATCTGACCTATGACCCCCCCAAAGGGGTCATGACCACAGGTTGAGAACCAACGGTCTAGATGATAAGATGTGTTAGAGGATCGTGTGTGGGCATGCATTCTTTCACCTTGTTCCTCACAATGATCTTGTTAGGTGGTAAGGGAGACGGAATAATGCCTCACACCGTATGTCTATCTCCAAGCCTCCCAAGCTATGACAGATAGGTTTGCTATCTTATGGATCATAGAAAGTACTCAGCTGAGGTTAAGCTAAGAAGTCTAAGATGTGGAAATTAGCCCAGAGTCTCCAGGTTAGAATCAATTAGGAGCAGGAGAGTTGAGCAAGAGGAAGACATGTGACTGAACACGGAAGCAGGGTGCATGTGTGCACAGTTAGAAAAGAAGCGTGCCCGCAGAATGCAGGAGTCTCTAGAAAAGAAAGAGGTATAATTTCTTGGTCCCTTGGCTAAGGCTAAGTGTAGAAAAGGAAAAAAAAAAATAAGACCAGCAGATTCTATCACCCCTCAGGACTCTGACTTCTAGGACTGTACAGCAATAGATCTGGTCTGTTTAAATCACTGTGATACATTAAAATCACAGCAATATCCAGGTGGTGGTGGCGCATGCCTTTAATCCCAGCACTCGGGAGGCAGCGACACTCAGATCTCCGTGAGTTCGAGGCCAGCCTTGTTTACAGAGCTAGTTCCAGGACACAAAGGCTACACACACACACACACACACACACACACACACACACACAGACACCTTGTGTCAAAAAATCAAAAATCAAACGGGGCGGGGGTCGACTGTTCATAGAGTTTTCCTGTCATTTTATACAAAGTGAAACTGGAGCAGAAGTGACTGCCCACGTTTCCTGAGGCCAGAGCTAGTTATATGAAGGCTGTGTATAGGGGCTCCTAGAATCTGGGTGCTTGTCCGCTATACTCTATGCCTCTGGTGAAAAAAAATGAAGAGATTAAGAAGAGTGAACAGGGAAAAAGATTACCCTGGGGTCAGGAAGAGGGGACTGGATATCAGACAAAGTATAAATGCAAATGAAGCCTGGAAAGGGGCTCCAACAATCCTTTCTTTAAAGCCTACAAAAAGAAGGGTATGTGGCAATAATGTAAACTGGCTCATAGACCAGCAGCGAAAAACACCTCTGGGGCACCAATGGGGCAGAATTAGCTGCATAGCGTTTAACAAGTTTACCGAGTATTCCTGCTTTTCAAGGTGTCAGAGGAGTCTGGGTAAACGTAAGACCAAAAATATAGCGGGATAGACGTGGGAGCAAAGGAGATCTACAGAGGCCCTTTGCTGCACGGCCTTCAAGAATCCTGAAGAATAATGATTTACAGGGGTCTTACGTGGGCTGTCCGAGGGCAGGATGGGAAGCTAGGTTTCTCAGTGAATATCAGCGTGTATAAGCCAAGACCAGATGTAATCACATGTTCACCTACACAGAGGAAGGTAGACAGCTATTGGGCCTGGACCTCAGATTCACCTTCAGAAGTGCAGCATGCACTGGGTGGAGGGGAGGCCTGAGGTATGACAGGACAAGGCACGGTGTTTATAAGTCATTCATCAAGCCAACCCTGCACTCTGAAGACGAATGAAATGGAGGTCCAGAGATCTTAAGAAGCCGATTAGGAGATCCACTAAATGATGATTAAATTACACAGCGAGGACTAAGTTTACCTCCCTGGATGCCACAAGTCCAGTGCAGCCTATTTCCGGGCTCTGTTATCACTACTTGTGCTTGGTGAACAATTACTCGTATTAGGAGAAGAAGGATCACACCAGGCACTCCTGCCCCTTTACCTCAGGGCCTCCAGGTAATGAAGAAACATGAACCGCAGGGGTGGAGTCCCTGGTTATACCTTGTTCCCTTCTCACATGGCAAAGTGGTTTCTTGGACTCCTGGCCCGATCTGTCATACAGATTGTTGCCCTCCGCTTCGCGATCTGCCCATCTGCTGAGGAGGCCTGCGAGAATATCACAGGAGCGAGGAACACAGGCGGAGTTAACGTTGTGAGCGTCCTATCGGTTACTGATGCGTCCATACTGCGACCCAGGGGTCTAGTGGCAACAGCCTGGGATCCTGGTCCCTTACAGAAAGGGGCATTTGCAGGACCTCTGCAAATGAATAGCACTTCCGTTACTTTTGCTCAAAGACTTCCTAATCTCATGCTGTAAAAGAGCAAATATAAAATGATAACCAGGAAAACTGACGTGAAAGAGGGCAGACCACAGGAGCACATTTGCTAAAAGATAAACGAGCGGTGCTCATTGTTAGAATCTCATTTCCCACCTCTTCCCAAGCTCAACCTGACGTTTACAGGAACTTATCCTCCTGTCTAATATTCACAGTGACTATTCAGGGGGAAAGACGGTGGATGAGTGACAGAAGGAAGGCCCTGGCCAGAGGTGCTGCTACAAGGAGCTATCGTGTAAAGTTAACCCGCTCTGACAGGGTCCAGATGTGATTCATGTGAGCAGAAAGTCTGAGATAGCGAAACCCATCACCGTCCCAGAGACGTGATCTCTGCTTGAGAGGTGAATGTTTACACAATTGTTGTCTCTTTCTAGGACCGAAAACCAGAATGCATATTGATTTCTAATTTTAATTTTAAGGGTGATATTTGAGATGTTATGCTTTATACATTGTCTGAAAGAAGGTACTAGTAACTCTAACTTGTGAGCTGTGTTCTCCTCTGACTTTGGTCCCCACAGGCAGCCACTTTCTTGGCTATGCTACGATGGCTATAAGAGGTGGTAGCTTTATACTCTTGAAGTGTGTAGATTGGGCTGGAGAGATGGCTCAATTGGTGAATTCCTTTTCCTTCAAGAGGGAGGACCTGAATTGGGTCCCAAGAACCCATATTTAAAAAGTGAGTGCTTGTGTCGTGAGATGGGTGGACTCAGCAGGCCTGGCTCTTGCCCAAACCAAACATAGACGGCACCAGCACAATGATGAGCCCTGGGGACGTCCTCTAGCCTCTACTCACATGCACCCTCCCACACATATGTGCAGTTGCACACATACAAAGTGTATCACTTGAGATCCTGAGGAGACCTTCTCCCACTGGCTCCCTTCTATATGGCCTTCTCTGAGCTCAAAGGCCCTGTCTCGGAGGAACAGTCAGTCACAAGGAAGTATTTCTAGCGGTGGAAGTCTAACTGTAGCTCTGAGAAGGCAGAGCAGCTTCTGGGGTTGTAGAGGGGCATCACACATACTTTAGCTCTGGTTTCAGACCATGTGACGCCCCAGTTTCCACTTGATCGGGGGGATGAGAGTGTATCAGAAGGGATCAGCAGCAGGGCTAGAGAGATAGCTCAGTGGTTAATGGCATCTGTTGCTCTTACAGACAACCCAGGTTTGACTCCCAGAACTCACAACCATCTATAACTTCAATTCCATGGGGTTTGACTCCCTCTTCTGGCCTCCGTGGGCAGTGAACGGCTGCATGTGTGACAAAGACATTCAGGGGAAACACTCACATGCATAAACATCCACAAAAGAAAGGTAACAATGTAGGATTTGAATTGTAAAGGTTTCCAAACACTGCTATTGAGACAACTTTTGGCATTAGCACAGTTTATTCCCAGCTACACAAGCAGCAGCAAGGACACGTTCAGTGTGTCTTTGCCTTGGCTTCAGATGGGGCACTGAATCCATGCACACTGGTGCTGTCTGTGATCCTAACACTTGGGACCGAGAACACAGGAGGATCGGGAGTTCAAGGTTATCCTCAGCTACTTGGTGAGTTTCATGCAAGCCTGAGTTACGTGAGACCCCATGTCTTAGCTACTTTTCCATCAATGTGGTAAAACATCATGGCCAAGGTGACTTATAGAAAGGAGGGGTTAGATCCACAGTTCCGGTGCACCCTCACAGTGCACGGCGGCCAGTGAGCACCAGGAATGGCAGCAGGAAACGCTGAGAGCTCACTTCTTGATCCCAGGTGGTAAGCAGAGAACAAACTCTAGAAATGACAGAGACATCTCGCTGAATCAGGAAATCTCTCTACAGTACGCCCTAGCAAACAGCAAAGAGCTGCGTTAAACTCTCTCTCTCTCTCTCTCCTTTTTAAACTACCTCAGGTTTTACATGGATCCAGTTTACCACGTTGGGCGCCACCCTGTAGAAGGAGTGGCAGGCTGCATCCTGCCACCTGGCTAGCTTTACACCTGAAATAATTACACGGAAACTGTATTCTTTTAAACACTGCCTGGCCCATTAGTTCTAGCCTCTTACTGGCTAACTCTCACATCTTGCTTTAACCCATATTTAGTAATCTGTGTAGCACCACGAGGTGGTAGCTTATCGGGAAAGATTCAGTATGTCTGACCTGGTGGCTGGCTTCATGGCGACTGCCCCAGAGAGGAGAAGCATGACGATTGACTCACTTCCCTTCTTCCCAGCATTCTGTTCTGTCTACTCCACCCACCCATGTTCTGACCTATCAGGCTAAGCAGTTTCTTTATTAATTAACCAATGAAACAACAGCTAGATAGAAACACTCCTACATCATCCAACCCCCATGGTGTCTGCTGCATAAGAAGGTACTAAAAAGTATATTTCAACAGGTGCAGAGAACTGATTAGGCATATTTGGTCACTAGATGAGATAAAGAAAGGGTTAGAAAGAGGAAAGGCCATGATAGCAATAATGAGACAGAAACTTTCTATTCATAAGATGAAACCACTTGTCTGAGGTTTACATTCCCAAGGACAAGATTTCCTCTTCTAAGGATGCTTTATGTCTAACACCTGTCTCTGATAATATACTTTTTTTAAATATCGCTGATGTGACTAAAAAAGCTTTCATACTGTGCCAACCAATGATACATGACCTTCTGATTAGTTCTTTGTTTGAATACTATATAATGAAAACATGAATTCAGTAAAATCGCAGCAGATTCCAACCACTCTCTTGTGTGTAGTGTCTGTCTGTCATTCACCGAACTTGTGCCTTCCTGTTACCAAGACCCTGCTTCTCCCATGGTCTGAGTGGCTCCCCTGAGCCGTTCTGTGGCAATACACCTCAGTAATCTGTGTTCCAATAAGTTGACAGGTATCCACATGTTTAAATTTTATAATTAAAGTTAGCTGGAATTTGAAAACACACAAGAATATTAAAAGTTTAATACAATATTTGAAATGTGTAGAATGAATAACAAAAACCCAGAGACAGATATTGGGGTTCAAGCTGAAGATCAGAAAAGCAAAACAGTCAACCACTAGAGAGATCTTTTTACCTCTACCAAATCAAAAGGGAAAGATCCTGTCTCCACAAATCCTCAGAGTCTATACTTCACTGAGTTCCTGTCTCTTCCCCTTCATCTTTCTTCTCTGCCCAGCCATACGGCTCCTGTCTCCACCTCTCTAGTGCTGGGATTAAAGGTGTGTGACTCCCAAAAACTGGGATTAAAGATGTGAGTCACCACCACCAGGATCTGTTTCTGGATCAGTCTTGTGTAGCTCAGGGTGGCCTTGAACTCATAGAGATCTGTCTGCCTCTGCCTCCTGAGTCCTGGGATTAAAGATGCGCAACACCATTCCCCGGCCTGTATGGCTGACTAGAGTGGTTGCTTTGCCCTCTGATCTTCAGGCAAGCTTTATTTATTAAAACACAAATAATATACCATTATAGATAAGCTTTTAAAAATGTGACCCTAGGCCAGGCAGTGGTGGCGCACACCTTTAATTTATCCCAGCCTTTGGGAGGCAAAGGCAGGCAGATCTCGGTGAGTTTGAGGTCAGCCTGGTCTACCTTCAAAAAAGAAAAAAAATCACATATTTCTTTCAGTTAAAGATAACAAGCACTCTGGAAGTGAACATCATGACTTCACCACAGTGGGTGTTTGTTTCCCACACTAATGGCTGAACGTAAACCATCAGAACTGCCAGGGGAGCAACTTTCTGTCCCTGGGAAGGAGGCCTGCCATTCCAGTTCTTGATGCTTGACCTAGGAGTACCCTGGAGCCCAGCCTTCATCTTCCTATGTTTACATTTGAGCACTTAAATATGAATTTGATCACATTTCTTAATTTTAGTAATGAAAAGGTAATTTTTCCAGGGTTTGGATATGTTGGGGGCATTCTACTTTTAGTTTGTGAGCTGCAGGCACCTTCAACGCAGTCACAGTATTGTTTCTTTTTTTTTATTCTGCATTGCTAGATTTCAAAATGTTTCTCTCAAAACTCCCCAGCCTTCATGTTTTTAACTTTTGAAACTGGGTCGCATTTACCCACAGATGTCACAAAAAAGGATGGATAAACAAACAAGTTAGACAGATAATTTTTATAATAAGCAGATTTCCTTCTAAGCTGAGATTTGTATCTCTTTCAACTATGTTATAAAATAAGACAAAAATGAGTATCCTAACTGTAGAGAATGAAGTCACCTGGATATTTAAATGGAATTTAAGATAAGCATTTTCTTTGATACTTATGTTAAAAAAAGAAACAAAAATATTGGTGAGTGTACTAGAAAAACTGAGTATGTGCAACAAAAGAATAGCATTTAAAAAAAAGAACAAGATTAGACCCTTATCTAACACCACATGTAAAAATTTACCCCAGAGCTGTGGAAAGTCTCAGTGATTAAGAACACTGCTTTGTTCCCAGCGCCCACACACAGGCTCACAGCTCCTTAGAGCTCCAGTTGTAGGGGATCCGACGCCCACTTCTGACCTCCCTGGACAGTAGACATGCATCCAGGCAAACAAAACCCCATATCTATACAATAAAAAGTCATTTTGGCTGATGATTTTTAACCGAGCTATTTTCTCTTCTGATCTAGACGGGCAATGGCGGCCACCACACTGCTGCCTACAGACTGTGCAGGTGTACCCAGTGTCTCTGTAACAGTTCTAGAAACTCCTGTGGCTAAAGACCAGTACTGCATCTGTTAGGTGTTTAATGTTTTCCTGTTTCTTTCTGTGTCTTGGCAGCTCCATGGGGGCTTTGATGGTTAGGGCAGAGGTAGAAGGGACCACCTCATGGGGACCTGTCTGTCCTGAACGGTGCAAGCCTTCCTCTGTCATCCTCAGATGACAATCACGGGCTGCTTTGGCAATGTCATCACCAACTTTTTTTTGGAGATTTTGGGGACGGATTTTGGAGGCCAAGGAGGATGTGGTGCCAACTTGCCTCTGGTGCATCTGAGGTACACAACTTTGATCTTTCTGAAATCTAACTCGGGCATGGTGAGGCTGTTTGGTGTTGAATACCCTGAATTTGGAACTACTAAAGAAAGTGCCTCTGAGCTGAAAGCAATATACATGCATACTGCAGCGTGGATTAGGAATGGCCCCCAGGGACTCGCTGGAGTAGGTGTGGCCTCGCTGGAGTAGGCGTGGCCTCGCTGGAGTAGGCAGATTTTGTCCTCACCCTAGTAGAACTTGTGACAAGTGGACTTGCAGGGCGCAGCTCAGAGTGAGGGTAGCTAGTTTTCCCTCCAGCTCTCTCCCTCCTTCACTGGATGATGCACAGGCTTTGGGACATAAGGACCAGGGCTGCAGCCCAGGACTGCAGTTAAGGACCAGGAACGCAGCACTGGGAGAGAGAACTCATCTTGAATGCATGAAGCCCTTGCTTGTCTTCACACTGCAGAACACTGACGATGGACAAACCAATAGCAAAAAGCCCGCCCGGAATTAAATCCGTGCCCATTTATTGTCGTATGAACTGGTCGGGCAGTTTTAGTTTCTCCCGAGAGGACACATTTCTGCATTCACTTGAACCAAATTTAATTTGCCTCTGAGTCACCATCTGGCAGCTATATTGAAAATTCGTTTCCGGCAGCTCCTCTGACCTTTCCTAGGATCATAGAAAGGTTGAGGGAAGATCTTTTCTTCTTAAATCAGGCTTTACTATACCATCTTTCTGCTTCACTCTTGGCCACAGGCTCAATCTTTTTCTTTTATTTTGAGACAGGGTTTCTCTTTGTAACTTTAGAACCTGTCTGGCCTGCCTCTACCTCCCAGGTGCTGGGATTAAGGCATGCGCCAGCACTGCCAGGTGCCAAGGGGTCTAAATCTGTGTCTTCAGTTTCCATGTATCAATTGCTACCTGCTGGTCACTCCTCTGTAACTGTAAAATTTTCTTCCTTGATTTTTGATTCTTTTAATCTCTTAGGGCCACTCTTTCGCAGTCTCCCTCCCTCTCTCCTTCTCTCCCTCCCTCCCTCCCCCTCTCTCTCTTTCTCTCTCTGTCTCCCTTCCTCCCTCCCTGTCTCTCTCTCTCTCTTTTCCACACGAAAACTGAGCAGCCAGAACTCAGTCATAAATATCTATAATATATGCTTAGATAATATCTGGCCCAACAGCTGTCCTGAGAATAAGAGACCAAGGGATCAGCCCTAAAGGGGACGGACGTCTTTATCAACCCCCTCTCCCCGACCAAGGGCCAGGGAACTTCCTGAAAGACGCAAGGGTAGGAATGCAGGGGCTAGGCTGGTCTAGAGGAGGTGGGCGTCACCCAAGCAGTAAGATCTGGGGGTGGTGAGGAGCGCTGTGGAATGCTCTCTTCTGGGTAAGGCAGGGCGCCTGGGGAGCTGCGGTTACCTGCACAAGATCAGCCAAAACGCCAGCACAGAGTGGGTGGGTGATTTCCGGGCTCCGCCCTGACCGAGCTCTCGGCAGTGGGTCGTGGCCAGGTCAGTTAGAATCACTGAGGATGCAACGGGTGGTAGGAATCCCAGGCATGTTCGCCCCACGCCCACGCACATAGGCACTTCACTGGTTATTTTAAAAAGATTCGAGATTGGGATGGTTTTTGCCTGCCGTGTTCACCGCCGTTATTAGCTCAACCCCTAAAAACTGGCTTGTCATGGCTAAATGAACCACATACACTGACGGGCACTGCCCACCACCAACCAGCAATTACACTTTTTGTTTTCAGTGGAGAAAGGTAAAACGGACTCAGCTAAGGGCCTTTTGACCCGAGAAGTGCCAGTGTCGGCTGGGACCGACGCCATGGACGGACCCTTGCCCGGCCTTCCTTCTCCAACCTCAGGATCTCTCCACGGTTCGGCATTGCTTTTGCTCCCGGAGCGGCCCCAGCAGACCCGCCGAGCCGGCCTTAGACCACACCTCTTCCGCCAGCGGCCCCCGGCCGAGTCTTGGCAGCGAGCGCTTCGGAGCGCGCATGACAATTCAAAGCAGCGCGGGAAAACTCGCGCAGGCGCATTGGTGCATCGCCTCGGTGGGCGCTCCTGGCGGCCGCGACCGTCCAAGTCCGGGCTCTCCTAAACCGTGAGTTTCTGACAGGCTGCTCCCCAGCTCTGCACTGTGAGGGATCGGGGGCGAGTTCCCCTCTGATTTAGGCTTGGTCGCCCTGCGAGCATCCTTCCTTTGAGCTCCCGCGGCGGGAAGGGGTGCGTGCGCCTGCGCACTGAGCTCCCCGTTGGCGTGGGGGTGCTCTCCCTCCGCTCTCCCCTTCATTCATTCCCCTGCGGTCAGACCCGGCGCTCGGTCGGCACCCGGTTAGAGCGGGGCCGTGGGCCAGCCTCCTGGCGAGCGCTCTCCCCTCGGGTCTTCTCGGGTCAAACCGCCGTCCCTCCCCCACAGCCCGCGGCGGGCGGGCGGGTGTCCAGGCCGGCCTGAGCCGGCTCCACCGCAGCCCGCTGGAGTCCCCGCTCATCCCGCCCTCCAGGCTGGGAGGTGGACGCACGGTGTGGTTTTTTTAATGTTAGTTCCGTTGAGGGCAGTTGGCGCGGTGTGCCTGGTCCAGGGTTCTGCTTTCTCACAGTGTTCTGGTTTTCACAGCTGCTGCTCTCCCCTGTGGCCATGTCTCCGTAGCTGGCATTTGGCATTCCATTTGTGTGTGGTGGAAGCCTCATTGGGCGCTCAGATGGAGGAGCCGGTGGCGTTTTCTGCTCTGCAGGGCTGTGACAGGAGCCCCTCTGATGACTCATTAAAAAAATATGAGCAGAATGTTAAACTTTCAGGTATGTGTTTAATGCTCCAATTCGGACGATGCGCGCCCAGCCGGCTCTTAGGCATTTTCTAATTCGTTGAAAACTGGGAGGGCAGAGAAGGGAGAACTGTAATTGAATTACAATCTCGGAAATACAAACAAAAAACCCACAAACACCTGACTCATAAACTGAGTCGTATGTTTATGTAGGATTTCAAGTGTTGTCGCATAGATTCATAAAATCAAGACTTAGGATTGGGTTGCATTTTAAGAGGATTGGAATCCAACTTTGTCCTTTTAGATGACAAATATTTAGTCCAGATATTAAGGACTCTCTAGGGAAACGTGTTTGTTGATGCCTAAACTGGCACTTCCCTTGTAGACCCGCCTTACCTGGGAAAGCTTGGTTTTAGAAGTTGTCAGGAAAGGAATCTTAAGTAGTCAGAAAAAGAATTCATAGAAACATGAATGGAATGATTTGTAGCTTGCTACTTAAGATGATGATTGAAAATATGGTATCCGGGCACCGGCTAAAACGTGCCCCTTCGGCCGGGCACCGGCTAAAACGTGCCCCTTCGGCCGGGCACCGGCTAAAACGTGCCCCTTCGGCCGGGCACCGGCTAAAACGCGCCCCTTCGGCCGGGCACCGGCTAAAACGCACCCCTTCTTCAGCCGGGTACCGGCTAAAACGCACCCCTTCTTCAGCCGGGTACCGGCTAAAACGCACCCCTTCTTCAGCCGGGTACCAGCTAAAACGCACCCCTTCTTCAGCAGGGTACCAGCTAAAACGCACCCCTTCTTCAGCCGGGTACCAGCTAAAACGCGCCTCTTCTTCAGCCGGGTACCAGCTAAAATGTGCCCCCTTCTTCAGCTGGGTACCAGCTAAAACGTGCCCCTTCAGCCGGGTGTGGGGGTCCACATCTATAAGCTCAGGTGGAGGTGGAGGCATTGAGGATCAGGAGTTCAAGCCAAGCCCGCGCTACTTGACACCCAGTCTCAGGGCCACCCACAGAAACAGTGACTCTTCATACACACTGTGCCCGGTGCCCATGTAGTAGTGTTCATTTAACATGCATGTTTTTAAACAGAAGAGTCTTAAAATATAGCCATTGTCTTTGTCCTAAGAAAATTTAGACTTGTCCAAAAAGATACTAATTCTGACTTAATTTATGGTATGCACTTCATTTGCTGTGGGGGTGTCCTGTTTATCATGGAACAATCAAAGAAAGAGGGTCACTCCAGGTGGATTTCAGGCTCTGTCACAGCAGGGAGGAACAGCCATGCAAAGGCGTCTTTATTGATTATTAACACAAGTTCCTCACACCAAAGCCCTGATCTAATCCTTGTTTTCTGAAGGAAGCATCACACCCCTGCAGCTTATTCCTTACTGTGCACTGTTTGCGGAACCAATAAAGCAAGGTGTTCTGGGTGTGCCAGGAGGGTCTTGTGACCAGAGTCTGTTTCCCACAGTGCTTTCTTCAAGGTCTAAGCACTTAGAAAACAACCGTTCTAATGTGTGTTCTAGATGCAGTGATTCTAATTTGTTCTCTACAGTTTACTCCCAAAAGCCGCAACACCGGCTTCAAAAGCACAGCGTCTCAGTTTTGAGTTCTTAAAACTGAACTTGTTTATTGTCACAGTGAGCGCCTTTGTCAGCGTCCCTGTTTACGGGGACCAGTGCTGCTTTCTGACTGCGGAACTCGAGACCCTCGTCCATTCCCTACTGCAGTGCCGTTAACCTCCTTAACCTAAGCGCCTGCTTGGTCTGCTCCCTTCTCAGGCTTCCCGTCCCTTTTACATGCGTCAGGTTAACCCTAAAACACCCGTCTTCCCTAGTTCCCCGTCCTTTATTGAGTTTCTAGAATGACCGTTTTTCGGCCGCTTTATTAATTAATAAGCACACATGCAGCGCCATAGCATAGTTGCACTTGCATCATTTGGTGTTCTGTATTCAGCGTGGCCTCTCCTGCACGCTGTTCACTGTCTGGAGTGTGTGAGCGCATGAATCTGATCTGGCTTTAGAATTGTTTTCAGAGGAATTCCTCCTTTTCTAATATCCTGAAAATCTGATGAATTAGTGGGGGTGATTTTTATGTCCTGTTTCAAAAGTTTTGTAGCTATTATGTAACCAGTCCAACATGGGGCATTACAAGTAGTGCCCATGATAAACCATGTAAAACATGCTGAAATTTTATTTATGAGGTTCTTTAATGTGACTCTTAATAAACGCGAAAGCCATATCAGAAATGCTGCGTTAGTAGAGGAATACGGGTAAGATCCAGATACTATGAGTCAGTAAGATCATTAAGCAGTTATTCCCTGGGCCTTACCTTAACTCCTTATTGAAGTTTTTTTTTTGGGACTTTTTAATCTGTCTTTGCATGTGTAGTACCAAAGAGGATCCAGCACACAGTAGGGGCTTGACACTATTAAATATGTGAAAAAATAAATACCTAGTATACCAGGTGAATAGCAAAGCTCTTTGTTTAGAGAAGTATTGTTGGATTTTTGTAATAGAACAAATTACTCATGCTTATTGAAGAAACTTTAGGGAAATTAGAAAGCCAGAGTACACCATTTTCCACTTGCTAGTCCTTTAGTTGTGCATGCATGTAGACAGAACACATGGATGTACGCGTGTGTAGAGGCCAGAGGACAGCCATTCCAAGTCCTACCAACCTTTCTGTTTTAGACAGTGTCTCTGCAGCCTGAGACACCAGTTTGGCTAAGCGGCTGGCAGGTGTGTCTCAAGAGCCTGCCTGTCTCTGCTGTGTACACCGCCATGCCTGACTCTCTGATGTGGGTTTTGAGATTAGACTCAGGTCCTCACTTTCACAGCAAGCAGTGTCTGACCGAGCATCTGCCTGGCCCTAGGATACATATCTTGACAGTTAGACATTGGATTCAGAGTTTTGTGTTGTTGGGCAATACGGCACCACTGAGCAACACCCTGGCTCCTCTGCTCTGTTTTGATTAGTCCATAGCTTGACCATTTCTTATGTACTTAACTAATCTGCAGCTCTGTTTAAATTTAATTGCTTCATATGCTGTCATTCCTTTTTATTGTTGAGAGTTTGAATCGTGTTCAGTTGTTCCCTGTTAAGAAAAATGCCGCACTGCATCAATGCCTGGCGTGGGGCTAGATTAAATGTTATTGTTGTTTCGACAAGCTTGTTTTTAAGTTACAGGTTCCAAGTTTAATGACAAAATTTATTTGATGAAAGAATAAAATTTAAATTATATATCTAATGTTCCCACATAGTGTTAAACTAAAGTAGAGGGTCTGAGTACCTGAATGCATCCTTACAGTACAGGATTCCTGAGTGTGTGCATTACAGTGGGTACGGGATGCCCGAGTGCATGCTTGCAGTGGGTACAGGATGCCTGAGTGCATGCTTGCAGTGGTTGCAGGTATTACCTTGGTTTGCTCTCTTTTTATTCTTTAAAATTTATTCCAGCTTGTATGAAACTACATGATCCCCTAAGTATGGGAAATTAAATCAGTATACTCCATACTATTGCTCTATGGTGAGACTGAGAACATCCAAGTGATGGATGCTCACTATATACTCATTATATGCAGGCGCTTTTCTAGATATTAGCGATAGATCAGTGATTAATGTTTCTCAAGCTCCTACAGCTGGTAGTGGCTGCATAGCCTTTCACGGTCTTGGGATGCAGAGACTGGAGGATCTCTGAGTTTGAGGCTGGCTTTGTCTACATAGCAAACTCCAGGACAGCCAGTGCTAACAGGCACCCTGTCTCAACCACCCCACCCGTGTAACTATAATAGTAAGAATTATCATAGTCATACATTGATGTTTGCTATGTGACAAGCTTTGTCTGAAGTGTGTGTACACGTTTATTTAATCCTCTAAATGCCCAAATGACATGGATATTATTAGAACCTTCTTATCCCAACATTTATATTCTGTAGATGATAAAGCAACAGCTAGTGACGTAGCCCAGCGGTAGAGTGCTGTGCTAGTGTGCACAAGGTTTGGTCCTCAGCATTCCAATAACCATGGTGGTGGTGGTGATGATGATGATGATGATGATGATGATGATATACATAGTCCTGTGCATAGGAAACTTAGATTCACAGAGATGAACTCTGTGCTCAAGACAGACCCTACTCTCCCATCTCCAGGGTTGTTTCGCTGCCTCCTGTGTTGAATTCTGTGGAGTCTCCTCTGTCTGGACACTGCTCTTGGACTCTGCTCCCCTTCCTTCCCCTTCAGTCTGTCTTCTCCTTGTCCTTTCTCTGCTTTGAACTCTGTAGCCTTCGCTTACATTCTCTGCTTTGCCCTTCTCGGCTTTGCTGCATTTGACCTCTGCTCACCCCGATCTTTCTTTCCTTTCTCAGTGTCTCTGCATACATAGTTCTGTCTTCTTAAAATGCCCTCTTTCATTTTCACACTAGAACACAACCTGTCTAGGCTGGGCAGTGGCAGTGCACACGTTTAAATCCCAGCACTGGAAGGCAGAGGCAGGTGGATCTCTGAGTTCCAGGACAGCCACAGCTACACAGAGAAACCCTGTCTTAGAAAAACAACACAAAAGAGTCTGTCTCTTCTACTAGACTAAAATTCCTGGAGAAGCTCAGTTGCTTGAGTTTGTTCATTTTAAAGAGTATATACGTTGCCGAACATTTTAAAGGTAGTGATTGTGAGTGAGTATAAGCGTCGTGGTGCCTCCCTGATCCTGAGCAAATGATGTAACCTCTCCGACTTGATTTCTGAATCTGATTTAGACAGGGTCTCACTCTGTACAACGCCCTAGCTAGCTGCGTCAAACTTCCTGTGTAGGCCAGGCTGCTGGGAACTCATGCCTCCTAAGTGAGGGGACTAAAGTTGTGTGCCACCGTGCCTGGCGAGATAGTCATTGTGCCAACGTTACAGTGCTGTTAAGAAGATCTGAGGGCCAAGCAGTGATGTGGGCCTGGAGTCCCAGCATTCAGGAAGAACGGATTGCAAGCTTGGGACCAGCCTGAGCTACATAATAAGGCTGCGTCAAGAAACCAAGTGCTGCAGGATGGGTAGCCCAGCCTAGTGAGCCCTCAGCTCTGGCCCACACCGCTGCAGGGAGAAGAACCACAGAGAAAGTAATGGCGTGAGAAAGCACCTTTGAAATGCCGTACACTTTGCGTATAATTTTGAGAAACTAGCTCATGCTTATTTGACAATTCTTACAGGGTTCTTTTGTGTTGATAATTTACTCGATTTTATGTTACTGCTTATTTAATGTTAGCTATACTTTTGTGTTTAGTTAAAATTAGACATTTTCTGGGGTCAAAGACAGAGGATGATGTTAACCTTTGGGGGTCACATTAAATGAGTTTCTTCCCTCCACCCCCAAACTAGAGGACCTTAGAAGGCCATCTGTCTAAGAATGGACTGACCAATCTGTGCACGACACTTTGACAGCCTGGGAGATTTGGGGTCTTGGTGAAGGAAATTGTTTTTAAGACGCTTGCGGTGTGCCCTTACTTGTGCCACCTAGTGACTGCAGCACGCATTGCATGTTTGTTTGTATTTTATTCATATATTTTGGGTGTTTGAGACAGTCTGGCCTCAAATTCACTATGTGTTTAAGGCTGGCCTTGAACTCCTACCCTCTCGTTTCCACGTCTGGGCTCTGGAAGTGCAGCATGTATTATCACACTCTCTCCTGGGGCTCCAGTGCTCTTCCTGCCTTAGGGGCCTGAGTAGCTGGGACTGCTGCGTGGGCCACCTTGCCCACCTTTAGGTCTCTTTGCTTTAAACTTAGCATTTTCATCTTAAAGGCCAGCTATGTACTGGCCATGTATCTCTAGTCTGTAGAAATCGCCGTGTTTGATTTTGGGGCTGTCTTTTTTATTTTCCTGCTGGTAACTTTTGTAGCTTGTAACTTTTTAGCAACTCTGTGGGGGTTTTAATGTTTAGTCATTTTTGTGGTTAATTACTTGCTTTAAATGTATTTCATTGATTTATTCTTTTTTGGTTTTTCAAGGCAGGGGTTTCTCTGTGTAACTTTCCTAGAGCTTACTCTGTTGACCAGGCTGGCCTTGAACTCACAGAGATCCGCCTGCCTCTGCTGCCCAAGTGCTGGGATTAAAGGCGTGCACTACCACACCTGACTTGATTTATCTTTAACCTAAGGAGTCGTAGAAGCTGAGCAGTCAGACCCTGTCTGAGCCTGGTGGCAGTGGTGGTGCACACCTTTTATCCCAAGCTCTCTGTGAGTTCAAGGCCAGCCTGGTCTACAGAGTGAGTTCCAGGACATCCGGGGGGGGGGGTAATGCATGACCCTGTCCCAAACCAAATGAGCAACAGCAAAACCCTTAAATACCTCTCATTGATTTCTAACTATAAATTTTTACTTCTCTTGTAGGCATTAAAAAGATATTGAGAAGCTTTGTGAAGCTGTTCCACAGCTTGTCAGTCTGTTCAAAATCAAGGACAAAATCGGAGAAGGTAATTTAAGAGTATATCTTACATTGTTAAACTGTTGAAATCATGATAATGTTAGTGGCTATGGTGAACAGATTTTCTCCCTCTTGGAAAGAATGAAAGTGAAAAAATATTTAGGGTAAAACAGAAAGTCATAACTTAGTCTTTTATCCATTGAGACATTTATTTTTTATTTCTTTTAATTTATTTGTTTGTTTATTTATTATGTATACAATATTCTGTCTGTCTGTATGCCTGCATGCCAGAAGAGGGCACCAGACCCATTACAGATGGTTGTGAGCCACCATGTGGTTGCTGGGAATTGAACTCAGGACCTTTGGAAGAGCAGGCAGTGCTCTGAACCCTCTGAGCCATCTCTCCAGCCCCCCATTGAGACATTTATATTAATCTTATAGCATTGTTTACCTTACATCTTTAAAGCCTAATACTAAAAAAATCTACTGAATTGCTTCTAGGCACCTTCAGCTCTGTTTATTTGGCCACGGCACAGTTGCAAGTAGGACATGAGAGAAAATTGCGGCTGAAACACTTAATTCCAACAAGCCACCCTGTAAGAATTGCCGCAGAGCTTCAGTGTCTGACCGTTGCGGGGTAGGCGACTCGCGGGGCGTTTCAGCGGAACTGGTTGGCTGTGGTTTGCAGGAATGAGAGGTTGTGCCTGAAGTTCCCGTCACCTCACTGCTCTTGGCTAGTGCTTCGCCCACGCCTGGCAGTGGTTAAATTTCCGTTAATCCTTTAGAGGGGATTTCTCCTGAGCTCCAGCATGGGCTTCCTGTTTTTATCCAATATCTCTTTGTAACCTTCCTTCCTGGCAAATACTGGCTTTGGCTTATGGTCCCGGGCTTGTTCTTAGGGGAAGAACTGTCTCCCTCTCCAGACTGATAGCCTTTCCTCCTGTGTTCTCCTCTTTTCCCCGCGGCGTCTAGACTCAGCTCGGTCAGTCCTGTCGTCACACGGACATGATGACCAGTGTCCACCTGCTCTGAGCTGTCCTTCGTCGTCTGTTACAACTGCTGCCCCTCAGCTCTCCTTAACGCCAGGTTTCGCGGAAGTTATGTACATGTGTCGTTTCTGCCTACACCTTGTTGCCTACACACTTCTGACCACACACTTTCTGCCTACACACGTGAACTACACACTCAGTTGTTGCTCTCTTTGTTGACCATAATTGACTTAACAGACACAAAATAATTGCACATTCAATAGAGCATGGTAAATAATTTTATACAAGCAAAATCAGGTGCAGTTATAATTCTATCTCCTTAAAGATTTATTTTTGTTTGTATTTCAGACCTCAGATGAAATGTATAAATAATTGCTCTGAACTATAGTCACCCCTACTGTGCAGCAGAACCCCAGGCCTTATTGCTGGCAAGCCAGATGTGTTTTTGATAACCATTATCACTAACCTTGACCTCTAGTGATCCTGTTTTTGCTTCCTACCTGTGAGATCCACTTTATTGGCTTCCATGTGTGAACAAGATGATGTGTATTTGTCTATGTATAGATGTGCACATACACCCCTAAATTTTAATCTGTCTTGCCTAGCCAGAAAATAACCAGTCCAGCAATTGTTCTCCTCTGCCTGTGTGTAAAAGACACTACATCTGCCTGCTCAGTTGTTCAAGCCTGACACGTGATACCATCCTCAGCTTCTTCATTTTACTCCTGAACTGGCATTGTCCAAGTCGGGCGATGCCGATAATCTCAGCAGTGCTAAGGCAGAAGGATCGCTGAGGTTTTTAGACCAGACTGAACTATAGCGTGAGAACCTGAGCTACAAAAGGTGTCTTTTCTGCCTGTGCGTTCTCAGTCCCTCGCTTGGCTTCCACTGGAAGGTGTGGTGGTTAATGCCTTGTTGACTGGTGTTTTCGATGCTTCCATCTCTGGTGTTTCCTAATTTACTGCTAACTACTGATAACTTCCCTCTAAAGTCCCTTCTAGCTCAGTGAATAGGAGTATCTACTGCCGAGGAAGGACTGCCTGGGTTCAGTCAGACCTTCAGACTTAACTCCTTTCGTGACTTTGGGGTGGTGGTGTCTCCTTTGCCTTGTTCCCTCATTTGTGAGAAGGGGGTGGAGGATAAACCTTTTTTCATGAGGTGTTGGCAGACTGAAGTTTGGGGTTTTGTTTTGTTTTAACTGAAAACTTTTCATACAATATATACTCATCATGGCTTCCTCCCCCAGTTGCTTTTAGGGGCCTTTCCCATCCACCCAGTTCCACATCCTTTCTCTGTATGGAAAGCAAACAAACGGTCAAACAGAGAACAGACTGGGCCAGGTGCGGTGGTGCACACTTCCATCTTAGGGGTTGGGAGGCAGGAGGATCATCTGAATGAGTGAAAAGAAAGAGAAATCATGAGAAACACACCCCCCCCAAACAACACCCATACAACACAAGGTCAGAAACCACAATACATGACAAAATGCTAGTAAGACGGAAAAAATAAAAGCCCCAACAAACAATATGAGACAAATGCCTATAAAAAATGAATTGAGTTTCTTCATGTTGGCAGTCTGCTGCTGGGCACACCCACCTTTAAGTGGTGGTTAATACATCTGGTGAGATCGGTTGGAGAAAACCAAATAGTTTCCTTTACAAGGGGATATCAATTGCAGATAGCTTCTTGGTTACGGGTGGGAGCCCTTTCTTACCCCCGTTTCCCTCACAGTTCTGGGTCTCGAACCTCTTGCAGGCCTAGTGT